>NC_031769.1:58112351-58123799 GCF_001522545.3 Parus major
AGAAGGTCCTCAGCATGAATGCTGAAGTGGTGCCAAACTCTGAATATCTAAGAGAGCACAAATATTAGATTGAAGGATCTATTAATACAGAAATGACTAATACTAGCATTAGGCAGAATTTATCTGCTATTTTACCAGGGAATTGGAGTCTAATACACTTCATCTGTTTTAAAAAATATCCTGAAGACATATCCAGATGAATGTACAGCTAGGAAAGATATCTAGTGCATGTGCCCATAGGTTTCCAGGCATTCTGTGTGCATGCCACAGGTGAACTATTATCAGAAACAATAGTGGCCACAGGAGCAATGAAGAGTAAAATGGTAGCAAACCCATTTTCCTTACACTCCAATTTGCTTTCTGTCAAGAATTCACATGCACGTTCTGGCATGTGCAGCCCGTCTTTGTGCACAATATGCGCAGGTGAGTTGGACTGGTGCGCTTTTGCGGGAGGGAATAGGCAGAACCCCCTTGTTAGACACTGAGCAGTCAGCCCACCTCGTGCAGCAACATCCAGCTGGATGTAGGCCAAGACTTTAAAAGTCTCAGTCCTAGGAATTCATTCTTTAGAATTTTATCTGGTGCATGGGTGGTGGTCATTTGGATTTTTGGAGTTTGTTTGTTTTGAGGTATTTTTTATTTGATTTGGGGATTATGGGGTTTGGAGAGGAGGAATTTGCATGAGTTAATGTGTTCTGTTAACATTATTTTTTTTCTATTCTTCACTTCTATAATATTTTGCAAGTCCAGGATCAGCAGCAAAGTCCTTCTCTCAGTAGTCATCAGAGACAGAAATCATGGATCACAAACTCACAAGCATTAAAAATGGTGAGAGATCTTCCAAATCTAATATAACAAATTATTTTTCTTGTACTGTGTGTAGACACCATGCAAGAAAAAATCCTCACAGTAGAATGAATAACCTAAGTTTTCTGAAGGAGGAGCCATACAGGAAAACTGCACTTCTACAATGTGTACATGTAACCAAAGTCACCATGTGATGTGAAGAGATGTATTTCCCAACACAGACAGCTAAGCCAAGGGAGTTGCCACAGGTTTTATGGCAGCTTCAGCAGGAGTATGGGTGGGAGGAAAAAATTAATGGATATAGTTTATGAATGTTTTAGAGATTCCGGAATGGGAAGGGCTCATTTCCCACTACAGTCCCCATCTCAACATCACAATTAAGTCTGATTTTGTTGCCAGCTTTACTTAAGTCGGTAAGACCATCAATACAGGAATCATATTTAAAATATCTTTCTGTAGGTCTTCCGTATAACTAGGAAATGTGCTGGAGGGTCACTCAGGTTTTTTGACAGCTAGAGGTAACAGGGCTAAACAACACCTTTTATCTTTCAGAGAACATCTATAAGATATCAGCAGATCCTGTGGTTTCCAAGTCATAAGTGCAGCTCCATTCCTGAAGCAGTCATTTCTTGCACCACCGATACGTAAGTCTCACTGGGACTAGAACAGAACATGTTTGACAATGTCATGCATGACAAATTAGTTCAAAATTTGGAAATTTCATTAAGAATAGGTATAAATATCCAGTCTCATGGCTGGCAGATCAACTAGCCCTCAGCTCTGTGCTTAAAACTCCATACCACAGAACTGAAAAACTGGTAGGGATACTCCATGGCTTTCACAAATGTACACACAGAAACAAAGCCTGGTGAAAGAAAAAGGTAAGGTTGTGGACAAGGTCTGACTGCGCCTGAGTAAATGTTACACTTTGATACCCGTTGTACTTGCTAAACCATTGTATTGTAATCTCATCATTATGATATTAAGAGAGAGCACCTAGGGGTTAAAATTAAGAAGAGTTTGGTTTATGATGATGTGGTTGAATTGGTGCTGTTATAATTGGTGCATTATTTCTTCTGAAAGCAGAAAGCTGGTAAACACAGTAGCCAGGGGTATGTAGGAGTAATTCTTGTTCCCTGCTGTCAGAGATCATGGTCTTAAGCTTATTTTTTCTTAATACAAACTTGACAGATTTAGTGTTTCTCAAGGCAAGTTGTTTTTTCCTGCCTTTATGTATACCACAGAACTGGCTTTCCTGGAACACAAGGCAGTGTATTGTATGGGAGCTATTAGTAAAAGTGTTTACAGCTAAGAATCTCTTCATAATATTATCATATTTGCTGATATCACATCAATTTTAAGGTGCCTGTGTAAGGTATTTATAATAGTGGAGGGCCAAATCTGATTGCCATGTTCCCAATATTGTTAGCCCACATTTGGGAAATGAACACTGTAAATAATATAAGATATAACATTTGTAAGGGAACTTCTCCATTGCGGAGATAATTAAAGTGTGCAGGCCCTTGTGTTAATCTACACCCGGTATGGTAGCTTTAGACTAATTACAAAAGATTGTATGGTACATTGACCAGACAGAACATTTGAACAGAAAATTAATGCAGAAGAACAGTCACCAGGCTGGAATCATATTTCATGTGATTCAGTAGGATCAAGCTCTAGGATCGAACTATGAGCAGTGAAAAGGGTCAGATGATCTAAGGATGTCAAAATGTACTTCCATAGCAGCAAACAGATCTGCAAATATATTCTACAGATGAAAGAGGCCAGAGAGGGAGACAAAGCTCTGGATCATAAAATATTTCAATCATTTAAGAGACTGATTTGGATAACAACAAATCTAAAAGTATGAGAAGCATCCATGTTTCTAAAGAAAGAAGTCTATTCATTCCCTTCTCTATTAGAGGCAATTAAAGGGAAATTAAATATTCAGTTTTGGAAAAAGAAGATAACACAGCTTAACAACACTGAACCCAGTTCCTGTATATTTTTAAAAAAAATAAATTAGTGAAGATACATTGGGTTTTAGGACAAAACTTGAAAAAAAAAAAGTAGGTATTCCTAATAGATTCCTACACAAACACTTACTATGCACAAAATGAAAGACTTATGGGAGAGAAAAAGATTTATAATATATTCCAGATGTGCCTCCTATTAACATCCATGCTGGGTGACTCCTTGTTCAGAATCCTAATTAATTTGCAGCAATACTTAAATACAAGGAAGCCAATATAAAACATATCTGATTAATCCTATAATAGATGTGCCTAAATAAAGGGACAAGGCTAAGCCTGAGGAGGACCTGATTTCCCTGCAGAGTTTTGAAGTAATCCAATTTTTTTCTGCTAGTTTTTCCAAACCTTTACATTACCATGCCTTCCAGATTTGCACAGACAAGATGTCATTTTAGAGCATCCTTACCTTTTACACTGAATATTATGAAAAACATGAACTAATCTTTGTCCAGTGACTGAAAACATGAGGAACATCTCTAATAAATGCTGGATATTTTTTGTCATTAATATATAAACATCATTTTCCTTCCCATATAAGCATTGTTCTCAATCAGCATGACATAAATATACTCTTCCCTTTCAGAATATCTATTTTAGTTTTTGTGCTAATGCTAATCTTCACAGTTTTAAGAAATTCATGAGGTCATGTAAAGATTAAGGGAAGTTTATATTGAAGGCTATTTTGGTGGAAGTCTTTTTCAAGACCTCTGTGCCTATCGTAAATTATAATTTTTAAAGGAAAATTTACCTAATAGGTTTTAGCCTCTAAATGGAAAACCAAGGGGCCATATTCAGTGTTCAGTTTTGATATGCCTATTTCTCATTCACAGCTTCAACGACCTGCATAAAGCAACCTAACAATGGCTCTGTCAGATATCTACAAGCCCATGTGGAACTCACACTCTCTCTTGGTTGTCAAACATCCAGAAATGCTGGACAGATGGCCAAAGCCTGAGCAGAAAAAAAACCTGTTTTACATACCATCCATGCTTGGCAAGCACAAACCTCTCTTAAACTCACCTCAAAACCACCTATTTGAA
This sequence comes from Parus major, assembly GCF_001522545.3. Classification (NCBI taxonomy): domain Eukaryota; kingdom Metazoa; phylum Chordata; class Aves; order Passeriformes; family Paridae; genus Parus; species Parus major. The sequence continues at coordinate 58,116,232 of NC_031769.1, forward strand.
GAATCCTAACAGAGTAGATCCAATTTGTCCCAAAGAGATAATAAATATCACATACCAAGGTGTGTTTCCACAGGTTCCTCCAAGGCCCACCCTCTGCCTGTAAAAAAAGGTTGAAACCAGCTTCACGGTGTGTCTCAAAAGCCAGATGGCAGTGTCAGGAAACAGCACAACTGAGAACATAGAGACATGTGCACTTCTTTTGGCCCCTTGAGACAACTCTCAAAAGTAGCAAAGGAAAAACTCTGCAGGCTGTTAGGAGACATTTGTATGCCACAGGCCCACCTTTTACTCTTTCTCCTCATTCACAGCTTCAGCTCTCTCAGCAAGGGATCTCTCACAAACACTAAAACTTTGATGAAGATTAAATGCTATGTTAAGATTACTTTTCTGGCAGCCAACTCTGGATGGGAGGATTCTTCTATTAGCTGAAGTGCTGGGTGCAAATGATTACTTTTAAGTCATTTTTGTGACGAGATTCAGCCTAAACATGTTTAGCAACAGGAGAGAGGTCTGATAAAATACACCATTCAGATAAATGATTGCATTCTCAGTTTTAAACATTGTTTTAGGGTCTCACTAAATATTAATTTTCACTGCATTAAAATTACTTGTTACTTAAAAATAAAGTCTGATTTATCCTTCCTTCAGAACTGTAAAATATGTATTGAACCATTATCCCAAGTGTTTCCCACTTCTGTTTACTAATGAAACCTCTTGGCAGTCTTGATTAGAAAGTGTCACTTAGAACTCTTTGATCTGGTAATATAACAATGACACATTTGACACGTAATAAAATGCCAGAATATAATCTTGAATGACACTGCCTTTTTCTATGAAAAAGGGAGCAAACTTTACCATGCCAACTAAAGCTAATTTCACATAATGAATTATATAATGAAATATAAAATCCATTTAATTTTAAAAGATTCGATTGAAATAAAAAGATTGTAGAAGAGGTCTGACAGTCTTTGCCATCTTATATTAGTCTTTTATATTACATCATCAACCTGATCTTCTAAATATTATGTTTCTATGTGATTATTTTATATCATACTTTTATTTTATTTGCATTTCTGCTTATTTATTTTATAAGTTGCTTTAATCTAATGATTTGCATAATTTATGGAAGTCAACTGCATTACCAGACAAATAACTGAGGCCTTGTCTATGCAACTTCACACTTATTTTAGTTATATGTGAGGCATTTTCCCTCCCTTTCCCTTCTATGTACAATTGTAGCAATAGGTAGTAGTGTTAGTGAAAAAGTAACTCACAGCATGAAACTTGAGACCTTGTCAACACTCAGAGATGTTTTTTTTTTGTGCAAACACATTAAAATATATCCTGGTGAACACTCCCAAAAAAAAAAGCACAAAAGACAATTTATTTACCAAAAGATACTAAAAAAAAAAAATCAAGAACTAAAAAATGTTACTTCTCCTCCTAAAGACAGCACAAATACATCCTAATGCAGAGAAGTAACTTGGGTGGTGATAGTTCATTCCTTCAAGTAACAATTTTTTTTCTTTTTTTTTAACATTTTCAAAGATTTCTTAGTAAAGAGGACCATTAAAAATGTATAAATTACTGTCTTTGCACAAACACGTTTTAATGGCCCCCTAAAATTTCAACCATTGCTTATATGAATATTTTTATTACCTATACTTACTAGTTTATTTGTGAATTTGATTATGACAAGACTTCCTTCCCTCACAGAGATGTGCACAAATAGGAAAATTACAGATGATAGGATATACAAGTGTTACGGTATAGGGAATGTGCATACTGGTTCAAGTTATCAGAAAAATAAAAAAGAAAAACTGAGAGATTCAGAATTCCATGGGAACTATAAGCATATTCATAACATCTTAACGTTCTTTTAATTAAATTTTCAAGACTTTCAAGTTCAAAATTTCAACTAAAAAAGCATGTTTGTACATCTGTAGCAATTCCTAGTTAATGCTTGATTACGAGTTTTAGTTACCATTAACGTTCATACTCTAAGCAGTCATTCAGAGCAGATGAAGAAATTGTTTTCTCAATAAACTACACCTAGGTCATGTTTTCTGTTCCCACAAAATAGAGTCTTGCAAAGAAAACAAGATGGTCCCTGGACAGACTTCTGCACCTAAGTGTCCATGTGCATCTTGCTTAGCCATCAAGGAAAACCTTGGGAAGGAGAATAATTGTCATTAATGTTAATCATTATGTTATTTATGCCAATAACTCAATCCAATAGTGTCAGGTTCTACATGATGTATTTAAGTAAATTATAAATACAACCACCATGACCTGTTCACTTGTTCTATTGCCTTCTTTCCACCTTTAAACGTTGCTCACAGTACTGAATCAGGAAAAAAGGAGTGTGATCTCATGGCAAACTTCTAGTTAGAAACTTCTAGTCTGATAGAGACTCATGTGATTAAGAAACATTTCCATTTTCTGCACTCTTGTTTCCAGCTAAATAAGTTTTCAGGTGTGTCTGTCCTCTGCCCGACCTGCTGAATCTTTGGATCAACACAGAAGCAGAGAGAGAACTCCTCAAATTGTGGATTTTGGGTTGTCACAGAATCATGCTATAAGGACCCTCAAAAAGAAAAAAAGAAAGAAAAAAAAAAAAAAAGAAAGAAACCAAACAAAAATAAGAAGTTGTAACAGGCCATATTTTACATTCAAGCCAAATTGCTAGTATTTTCATAGGCTTTCTTTTAAATTATGTTTATAGACTTTTGCATATAACTCAGCATGGCCTGCAGACTTCATAAATACAAAAAGAATGAATATTAATGTTTTCATTCACAACAATCTTGAAAGACCCACACTGTATCCACAGCGATGGAGACATTAAACTGCTTGCCTTGTGCCGTACACAAAAGAAACTAGGAATAAAATCCTGATTGAAGTAGCTAAGAGAAGGTTCTGGGTTCTGTAAAAAAAACTGTGTGCTAATTTCCTGTATAAAATTGTAGATTTTCTAAAACTATTTTTATTTCATTTTCTTGACAGGAAAAAAGTTATTTTAGTTAGATGTGATCTAAAATGATTTATTTCAGGCCAATTAAATTTACAATTTCTTTCCTGCCTAGAGATTTGTGATTTAAAGCCTATCCTCTCACACTGAGGAGGCTTCCATGGAGGTCTTGCCATTGATTTAGTGTCTGGGTATGAGAGAAGAATCACTCTGCTCCTGTCCCCAGGGCCCAGGTTGTGATCAAGGATACCCAGTGCCACTCCCTGCTTGGCCCTTTAGCATCACGACAGGGATGATTTCACAGAAGGGAATCTAGAGATAAGAGTTGCCACTTCTAAAAGCAGTCTAGAGGCAGTGGGGATGGGATTGGTGAGAGCATGAGGAAACCATGAGCCCTTTGCCTGGTTTTGTCACTGCATTAAGTGGCTTTGGTGACACTGGGGGTAAGTTAGGGTTACAGAGCCAGCTTCACACACAGATCTGCCCAGCCTGAGGGCTGCAGGCACACTTACCAAATGAGAATGGCATTTTCTTAATCCAAAGAGAAGAAAAATAAAAAACTTTTTTTTTCTTTTAATATGTTAATTAGGAAATTCTTGCTAACTAAATTTTAGGAGCAAAGAGAGGAGGGCGTAATATGCTATGACGCCTCTAATTTTTCTGGATTTCTACCTGTAACATCATTTGTGCATGCAAATGTGGCACGTTTGGATTGTTAATGGTAATCAATTTATTTTGGGTTTTGGACTTGGTGTCCACACAGTTTTGCAGGATGTTATTGATCACTGAGCCTGAGGAACACCCAGAGGGTTGTTTCTTGCCTTCACATGAGAGACACCCAGATAACAGCCCCCTGTGCCTATAAAGTGGCAGAATAAGAAAGCAAGTGAGAGTGCTTGAGAGTGCTCTTCCCTTGCCCTATATTTGTGAGGGAAGACAGATCATCCAGAGTCTTATCGATTGGTCCCTGCCATGGGGACTCCAGGGTCCTCAGCAGTGTTTATGATATTTTACGCCACATTAACTGTTGAGATGATATGCTATGACAGATCTTTAAAAAAGTGTACCCCTGAGCTCTAAATTGTTCCAATTATGCCTTTAGCATAACAGTTGCCTACCAAGGGGCACCACCGCTCAGTGCCTTAGGAAAAAAAGGAGAGGAGCCAATAATCGTCACATATGCTGACCTCCCTCTACCCTCACCCAGCAGAAGCCTGTCATTGCTTTCATTCACTGTAGCTTTTCATAATCCTTAACATATGGCCTTTGTTTTGATAGGCATGAAATTACATCAAGGTCATTTTTAATAACTGTCAATAGCCCCAGAACAGCGGTCAGCTTTATTGACACCTTAGTTGAAGGGCTCAGAGAGCTGTAAGTAGTGCACAGACCCTGCTTGAGAAAGCTGATCCACTGGGAAACAGATTATTATTGATATTAGTAAATTAGTATTGATAGAAATTTGATGGGTATCGTGCATCTGGATCCCTCCACAATACACTAATGTCAACTAAAGCCCACAGCTCCCTCCATTTCAGACAGGCAATTTATTTGCATTCTCTACATCTCTTTGTTAGAGGGTGGGAAAAGGGAATAGCAGGGTTCAGAAGAGGAAAGCACACATGACAACAGCAACTTATGCTTGCAGGCACTTATGAAGGGGCTTCTGGAAAACAGAAGCTTCTATGGAAGTATCTGTTTTCTCTTAACTGGAGAAGAAAATTCCTTCCCATGCACATTCTTTTGTCCTCTCATTGCCCCATTTCTGCCACTTCCCTGTTTCTTCCCACTTTTTGAGCTCTATTTCTCACCTGCTTTGCTTGGCCTAACAAGAGGCAAATATAAAGTCTGGCATCTTGTATAGATGCTAAACATTTTGGAGATTTTGTGAAAATGTCTAGTACTGTCTATTCACTCCTGTGTCTGTCTGCATCATGTAACAACAGCACACAAATAGTGCAAAGCAAAACAGCTCTGGTCATCATGCTTTCATGAAGGAAAGACAAGGAGAGTGGAGTTCACCACCGATTTCTGTCATTTTACCACAGTCACCATACCATATGCCAGTGGTTGCTGGTATGTTGATTTTATTAAACAAATATTTGGAGCTCCAACCCCAGAGATCAGGCATGCCTCCAAATACCAACAGAAGTGAAACAGAAACTCTGGCAGACTTGGAAATGAGGAAAAAAAAATAAAATACAGACAACCTCACTTAAATACGAGTTACCTAAAATACATTCTAACCCTGCATAAGTGAGGATGGTTTCAATCTTCTCCATGTAAAACACAAGGTAGGAAGCATTTGAAACCAATATAAGTTGCACAAGTTTACTTCTTATTTTTTTACTTATAGTATTGTCAGATAGATAGGGAGATAGGGAGATAGATGACAGGTAGGTAGGTAGGTAGGTAGGTAGATAGATTAGATTAGATTAGATAGATAGATAGATAGATAGATAGATAGATAGATAGATAGATAGACAGACAGATAGAAAAAAATCAGTTCTTAGTCTGTTTTTCAGTTTTATCTATATAACACATTATTATCCAAAACTATGTACAGCAATTGAGGATCCTGCCTGACAACTCAATCTGTTTGACAACTTGCTTGAAACATATTTTACTTATTACCAATGTAGTGTTTTAGTCCTTTTATGACTAACAATCCACACTGGGGTAGGATATGCACCCTTACCGTGTCACGTACAGCAGTTTTCACATTAAACACAGCTATTTTCTTTTTTCTAACTGGAATCAAGTTGATATTTAATACACCAATAAAACAGTAAAATTATATCTATATAAAAAACCCTTGTTCACCTGATTAAGATTTCTCTTCATATTGAAAGTTTATAAATCATAAGAATGTATGATGTATTTCTAAACAGTCTAATCCTAAATGAACCCTGTTATCAAACACTGCAGTGGAAAAAAGGAAGAAAAGTATATTTCTGAGAACAGGATTTAGTCTGGTCTGTTCTTTATACACCCAGTAGTTGCTATTACTGGGAGTAAACCAGAAAGTTTAAGGCAATTAAGACAATCAAGAAACCATGTAAATCCTAAGGTGACAATAAGGTTTTTTTATACTGAACAGAACTGAAATGTGCAGTACTGCAAGTAATTTTATTTTTTTTTTCTATAAAAAGCAACCAGTTTAAATATCTTTTACAATTCCGTATGGCAATTTCTCTAAGAAATCCCTCACTGCCAGCCCTGCCAGGAATTTCATTTTTCAGCCATGTTCACTAAACAAAAACCTGCCATCTCACTGGCAAATCTTCTCATCAACATCAATAGAATCAGAAACCAGTGATGATCAGATCTCATTAACCTCATCATGTCTTTAATGTAATATCATTGCACCTTGAAGACCACATCAGCAGAGCAAAAGAGAGTCAGAAAACATTTCAGTTCTCATGAACGCTCTTGAGCTGACTAAACCCTGAGCTAATTTTTTCTGGATTCCCTACTAAACTCATTCCAAAGAATCTTCTGCCTACCAATTTTCTCAGAAGATACACATGCAAAATATCTTAGGTTCAACTAAACCTTGTGCCTAGTTGGTGAAAGACAGAAACAGACTGTCCTCAGTGATACTCAGTGAACAGACAAGGAGAGGAAAAACCCTGCAGTAACCTTACTGAAAATTATCAAGCACTAGAACACAGCTCCCAGAGGAGTTGTGAACTGTCCATCCTTGGATATACTCAAAAGTCAGTGGAACACACCCTTGAGCAATCTGCTGTAGTTGGGCCTACTATCAGCAGGAAGTGTTGCATTTGATGGTCTCCAGAGGTCACTTCCCACCTCAGCTATTCTGTGGCTTGCCAAAACTACTTCTTTCCTCATCCAGTAGCCTTTCCATCCTACCTTCAAACTAACAGCTAAGATAATTTTTACTTCCAAGTATAAAATCTACAAAAGAGCTGCTCTAACTGCTCTTCCCAAAAGAAACTTCATGAGCTTCATACAGTAAAACCAATTCAGATTCAAAAATCTTCAACAACAGAAGCACGAGTGGTTAAGGCAACAAGATACCATGAAGAAAACCTGTTGATTTTAGTTACACATGGTTGACTTATTGAAATGTTCACTTACATTTTGATGTGTATAGGAAAAGTAAATCATGGTGGCGGTGTGAAAGGTAGGTTCTCATCACATTCCTTCTCTACAGTAATAAAGAGAGAGGAAGTGAATTGGCACAAGGAAAGAAAATGCATTCAAATGCAATCCCAACACTAGGCAGGACCAAATGGAAAGACAGTATTTCATAAGTACTGTCATTACATCAGGAGTACTTGTTGCCTTACTTTGGAACAATGGACTCGAAAATATTGCATGATCTGTGTGTCTGTATGTGGGTAGAAATAAAGAAGATTGGGATATCTTATTGCTTTGTTTTGATTCCAAAACAATTATACTAAGATTTTATTTCAAACTTGTTTCAAGCCACTTATCTGTGTACATCAATGTCTTTAGTCGCAATGCAAGATGTAACGAAAAGTATGTATTCTATTATCAGCTGTTAAAACCAGGTGTGGCAGTGTTCTTTATCTCTTCCATGACCCATCCTCCCTCCAGGGGGATATCT
>NC_031769.1:58125737-58134226 GCF_001522545.3 Parus major
AAAAATGTAAAAGAAGGGGTTTTCTGGAAATTTACTCTAGTGTTCTTATTCTTGTAGTTTGTTAATAAACTGTCTTTATTCCTTTTAAGTTTTAAGCCTGTTTTGCTCTTGTTTTAATCCATATCTCACAACAAGAAATAAGTAATTTCTTTAGTTACTGGTTTAAAACCACGACAAGTCTCCCACTACAGAAGGTGTACACATTTTAGGCAGCCTTTAATTTTGCAAATTGTTTTTATGTTACTTGAGCTTTGGCTTGTAAAAACCTTTTTGGCCTGATATAACACCATTATGCAACTAGGCAGTGCTAACATGTTTCTAGTCTAAATAAACTAAGTCCTGTCTAGAAACAGGACTGGAAACAAGGTGACTTTCCTGGCAAGTGAGCCCCCTCACCACCAGGCTTCACAGTCACCTTCACTCAGTTACTCTGCCAATCCATTGCCAAAGATTACAGGAGCATTTATGTAAAAATAAGAGCTTCAGATAGAAAAAACTAAGAGGTTATTATCTTCAGGCATCTTTAAAGTGCTGGGATGAGTAGAACCGATTAATTCCTGGCCAAGGGAGTTTAAGTCTACTCCTGGAAAAGCAGAGTTATTTGGCCCAAGACCTTGTTTTCAGTGTAGTCTGACTCACAGAACTTTAACTTTTAGGTCAAAAGAAAACTATCTCTTTCAGAATTTCCAAAGGAACAATTATTGCTCTTCTGTATGAAATTACTAATTCAATTCTGAAAATATTTTCTTGTTTTTCTTTTTTCTTTTAAAGAAATAAACTAACTAGGGAAAAAGAAATAAATGCCCAAGCTGAGACATGAGACCTGCCAACTTCATATTAAAAATTCCACCTATACCTTATTGCTGGGTTGTGGCCATTTGATAATATGCCAACTGAGTTCTCAGCAAGTGCTTTCCAAACATGGGAAATCCAGGGTGCAGGGACCATAGGCAAGACACAGAAATATTTATGAAGTGATGCCACCCAGCAAGAAAGCAGAACCAGTGCTTGTGAGTCACAACTGAACAAGCATCCATGGGTAAGACAGACAGGACACAAATAGGTTCAGGATATACTTTGCATAGGTTGGACTGCTATTTATTATGTTCTCACTGAATTCACTTTCCAGATATAAGTGAAGCTTAGCCATTAATATGGAGGAGAGGTGATGTGAAAATCCTATAATACGCAACATTTGTGGATCTGTGGAAAACCCGCAAACAAAATAAGCATACAACTTTTTTTGCCTTTGAGGAATGTAACACTCAAGTGAGAAAATTAATCTGAAAAGCCGGAAAAAAACCCAGAGCAGGGAATGCTTCAGCAGAACATAAACCTAAAAGGTAAGCTTCAAGTTAAATGCACCCATAACACTGAAAAGAGGGCCTTGTATCCTGGAATATTGTGTTTAAAAGTCAAATACAAGTCCGAAGACTACTGCACAATATGAAGTTCACTCCTCCCACTGACTGAGCTACAGCAATAGTTAAAAAGGAAAAGTCTGCAATGATGAAGGGAAAAAAATCTAAAAAATATCCAACAGAAGAAATAGAATTACTAAAAGAACAAAACTTTCTCCAAGTATAGAGACAGATGTGAAAACAAAGGTTACAAACAGAGCTATACATAAAAAATAGGAACATTTCTCCACCTAATCGTAGCCCATTCTCTGCTGCCAGTTAAGCCTGGTGTTATCTTTCAATAATATCTCTTCACATCATCATTCTTCTTCAGTATATGAACAAAATGATCTAAGCAAAGCCTTTATAAAAGGAGAAAGGGAAGTAGAAGACTACAAACTATGAATGAGTTTAAATTATTTAGGGTGTTTATTTTCCTTCTTTCCACGCTCTCCACACTTGAATACTTCTCCAATGACTACCAATATGGACATACAATATAGCAATGAGAAAAATTAATGTAGTTACATTAAGATTTTACAGAAAACTATTTCCTTCAGATAGACTAATCTGTAACCTCAGACTGCAATACATTTTCTAGAACTTTGGTAATAAAGTAGGTGTATACTTAAATGTATTAATTAAAAGGAAATTGGCACATTTTCTTTAGAAGCAGTGGGAAGTAAAATACATCAGTTTTGGGGAATTTCATCCCTGAATACTGCATATAAATATAGACATAAATTAGAACGTACTTTAATTTCTTTTATTTTGGGTAGATGTTATTCAAAGAAAACAAAATGAACTAATACTGTGTTCTGTAACATATTGCAAAATAGACATCTGTATAAGAATCAAGCAAAGCAAACACATCACAAAACAATGTTAAAAATTAACTCTGTCAAACTTTACCAAAACTTTGGCAATGTGTACCAGATCAAAAATATTTACTACATATAATAAATTTTAAAAAAAAAAAAGTGACTCCTTGAAATTTTGGCATTTATAAAAGATGTCAAAACACATATATGTGTGTTATCATTAACGTCACTGTTTAAAAACAACCACACATTATTTCTGTCCAGTCTCATACAGAGCAAGAAATTTCCTCATGTTTGAGGAATACAAATAATATAACACTCTTCCAAGTCACTCATTAAAAAGCACTTCATATTCCAAAAACAGTAGTGTGTTTCTTCATAGTGCATCAGACACAAAGTGCAGCAGGATAGAGGCAGCTTTATTGTCATAGAATCAGAGAATTCTAGTAGAGTTAACTTGCTACCAGAAAATACAGTGCAACTGGCAAAACCTGGCCTAACAGGAGGACAGTAGGAGGCCTTGGATTGCAGAGAGGCCTGTGTGTTTTTCTGTGTCATAACCAGGAACCATCTGACTAACTTCCATGTACCTTGGGAAGCTAATGTCCATCAAGGTCGTGTCTATAATATAGACATTCTGATATTTTGCATAAGCGCAAAACTTTTAAGAAGAAATTTCTTGAAGAAAAGAAGTCAATCATTATGGAAAAAGAAAAAAAAACAAAAAAAACCAAAAAAACCAAAAAAAAAAACAAACCCTACCTAAAGCACCCACACCAACAAAACAAAAGAAAAAAAAAACAACTTGCCCCAATAAAATTAGATAAAAAATAAAAGCCCACCAAACAACAAAACCCAAAAGCTAAGCTGAAATTACAACACTGAGAATAGTTCATCTCAGTTGAGAAGATGCAGAAGTCCCAAGAACAGATTTCAGATCACTGGGCATTTAGAGGGAATCTTGTTGCTTAATAGCAGGAAACAAATTTTTCAAGTCTCACGCTCTGTTTTGCCACTCTGAGATGTCTCTATAAAAGTTTCTGGCAATTGTACAACCTTGGATCCAAGCTCGAACATGCCCTTTTGTTCCATCAGATAATCTTAGTTTCTCATCATAGCTCCATTTTAGGCCCAAAAGCACCTTTCTAGTATTGCTTTCCAGCCACTCTGCCAGCTTGGGCATAGGCACTGGACTGGCCAGCAGAGATATCTCAAGTGTTTGGCAGGTGAGGTTCCTCTGCATTTGTGTAACCTCTCCCTTACCTCTGCAACAGGGATAAACAAGGGAAGCCACAACACAATATGAAAGGCCAAGTCTATGCAGAGTAGGACCACTTCCATAACCGCAAGAAGAGATGCTTTGAGACTGCCCTGTAGCTCTTGGCTAGAGAACCTGTGAGAGCAGAAAGCCTGCAGAGGAGGAACTGCATCCCAGGAGCACATCATCCAGCAGGCAAAGAGGCACAAGAGTGACATGTAAACTGTATCTGAACAACTTTTTTCCAGATCTTGACTTGATATCAAGATGGCAAGAAAGAAGAAGAAAGTAGAAGTCTGAGCAGTGTCTCAGAGAAGCAAAACTGAAGGCCAATACCCATGAGCATCTTGTATTTCTGCCCTGTAGGACCTCAACACGCTGAGCACACTAAGTATTGGCTCATTCATCTGCTTCCAGGGAAACTAGTAGAGAGGCACCATTTAGAAAGCATTTGTCATTGTCCTCAAAAAGCATACCGTGGCTTTCATAAAGTTAAGCATTAATTAAGTGGCAAAAAAAATTACAACTTTTGCAAACCTTTAAAGCAACATGAAAAAATGAAGTGTCAGTTTTTGACTGCTCTACACTAGTCATATATCATTACATTTAGGTTTAGTAAAACAGATCTTATTTTTCACTGGGTTTAAGCAGAACATACATTCAAACATCTGATGATAACACTTTGTCAGAGGTGGCATGCTCAGTGAGAATGTTGCAAACATAGAACCTCCCCACACACCAGGGGATGCTGAGACACAAGTCCCTGTTGTCTGATGCCTGCACAGCACCCCACCTTGGTGCTGTTGAATATGTACATATTTGTCCTTCTGTTTTACTGTGGTCTTTTGGTCTTCTGAGAGGAGTAAAACTGGGTTCTCTTGATTTGGCTCTCAAGGTAGCTTAACCACAATCTCTGTCATGGATGTCATGATGATGGCCCTGGCAAAATCAGTCATGAGACAGAGCTATCGAAGACTGAACTTTCTGAGTAAAAAAAAAAACAATACAGGAGGTGATTCATACTTTGTTCACTTATTGCTATAATGCACAGGCACTACTTAGATACCTGTTGACCCATTTGGGAGGACTCCAGTGGTTTGAATAAGGATGGATACAAAGTTTAATTATTTAAAGATACCACATACAGTGGTGGTTCTGGCTGAGATGATGATAAAAGAAGACTTAAAAATTACCACTCAGGCATTGGTCATCAACACAAAGGGGAGATTATAATTCTATAAGTGGAAGGAGATTTTGTCTTGGCATCTTCCAAATTCATATGTATTTATGGAAATGACTACTCAGGGCTAGTGTTGCCTGAAGAAAAAAATTAGCCATTGCAACTTAAGTCTAGGATTTTGCCAATGATTATGGGAACTGAGCACAACTGCTTGCACTCACACTTTCTTATTCAAGTCTGATGCTAATACATTTATGGGAGGCAATTTTTTTATATGTTTGACATGCGTTTAATATTTTTTTCACTCAAGTATTTTCAAAGATTTTTTTTTTTAGTGCATTTTTTCTACCAGAGAAACCACTTTGGGGCAATATTTATACAATTATTTATGGTACAGTAGCAGGAGCTACACAAAATTAATCTTATAATTGTTTAACTTGAATCATTGAAGTTGACACTCTTGGTTTGCAAGCAACCCCCCATTTGCAGTGAAGCAGCACAGTCTTTTGCATGATTCTTCAACCAAAAGCAACTATCAGGTAACTGTTAAAATTAAAAGCAATTAAGATCTTAAACAGGCAGTTATGGCAGGCATTGCCATAAACTGACACAGAACAAAAAAGCTCCACTTCTATTCATTAGGCATTTGTCACAATGTGTACGCTGCATGCTTTTGTTTGAATAGAAAAGCAATTATGTTTTAATACACTTACATTCTACTCGTCTCCTCATCATCCTAGGATAATGAGTCATTAGAAAAAAGAATATTATATACAGCAATACAGCTTATTGTTCTGTGCAAATTATTATTGCATTAGCTGAGCATAACTACCTGACAGGAAAGCTTAGTTGTCAGCAGTTTCTGCTTGTGCTTGTACTATCCATGCAAGCTTCCAGAAAGCTTTTCCTTATCTAGCCCTGGTTTATGCTCCTAGTGAACCTAAAGTTCATGACCCCTGCATGGGATAGAGGCAGAGGGGACACAATTTGATGACATAAAACATATAAAAATATAAAATCCCTGTAAAGCTGCCATATGACTGGCTCCCATGAGGCACAAATGTATCTGAAGCAAGTCCAGAGTGTACAATTACCATGACTACAGCAGAGTAACTTACTTAATGCAGCAAACAGTGGATATGAAATAAAGAAAAAGTATAATATTCATTTTCATATAGATCAACATCATCAAATTGCTGAAGTACACTGTCACAGCAGATAGGCTGGGGAGATCATTGGTTCCAAACGAGGAGAGTCAGAGTTCAGGCTTTTTTCTACAGATGACCCGATTATCCTTAAACCAATGCCAAGATAAAAATCATGCTTCCACGCCCATAAAGCTACTATATCAGCTCTGAAAGGGGAGCTATGAAAAACAGCAGTAGCTAAGGTGAAATGTTAGGCAAGGTTAAACTATCTGTCTTCAAGCCATGTGTGCTGTGTCCTTGTCCTCACCTACTGCAGGATGTCAGGAGCGTGACCCTGGCGGAGACCTCACATGGGCTGGGGACACTGCAGCACTCATCTCCAGGAGAAGTGAATCTTTCACCTGCAATGATGTCCAGACTAGAGCTGGCTATTAGCTCAGCTGGAGCCATTACCCTACAAGCCATAAACAGCATAAACAAAGACGGGTAATTGGTTAAGGATGTTGAGAGGCTATATTTTTACTGCCCAAACAAATGGTTCTTTAAAGTAGGACTCTGTCATTCCTTATTATCTTACTGTATTTAAAGCAGGCCTAAAAACAAATGGGTGTTTCAAAGGTAGTAAAGACAGAAGGCCAAAATTCTGCTCAGCAATAACTATTATTTACAAAAGTCACAAAAGCAACTTGCATCACATCTCTCCATTACATTTACAATTAATATTTTCAGAAACTAATAGAAAAAATTTCTTTCTGGAGGTATTCTAGTTCAACTGGTTCTTCAGAAAAAAATTCTACACTCCTTGGACATCCAAAATTTGAATTTACCAATTAAAGTATTTACCCTTTATCAGTGTATCACTGCACTCAATCAGCATCAAAAGAGGGAATACATACATGCATGTGGGAGAACAGTTAATTGTTTCCTATCTTACAGCAATAGGGGCATGCCATTAGTTCTGTAGCATATGGCACAAAATTAGAGCCTATTGCTACTACATTTTCATCATGTTAGAATGCTAATACTAGGTCTCACTCTTTATATAAGTCAAATAAAATACATGAGAAATAAGTTTTTGGTCTTGGTAAACTCTACGTTGTTTTTTATTAGGGTCTTTTTCCTACATAGTAGACTTTAAGCCACAAGTTAATAATATGTACAGAGAAAGAATTTTAAAGTCATTCACACAGTTAAAGGCAAGCAGGGAAAAGTGGTAAATAGCTGCATGTATGTAGTACTAAAGTTACACTTGAAAATCAAAGCTTTTGTTGCAAAGTGAAAGGCATAACATGCTAAGTCCTTCATAAACACTTTTATGACACCTTTGTGAATCCTAATGCCCTATTACTGGAGTTAGTGGCAGAGGTTTACATCATGCTATATTCACAGAAACACCATTTTAAGGGTTTTATATTAAAAGATGACATCTAGATGGCCATTCTATAAGAAAAAAAATAAAGTAGCAGAAATAGATTTATGCTAAGCAAAGCCTTTTTGGATTCTAAATATTATGATGCTCAGCATATGCTTGCTCTACAGATCCATTTGATTGCAGATTTTCTAATGATGATATTGACGTGCTGTTAATAGAAATATGCGGCATGTGCTTGCTAATCATGATAAGCATGCACTGCAAATCCATTTGATTGTTAAAATTCCTAATGATGATATCGATGCAATATTGACAGGCTGTTGAGGAAAAAAAGTGCAGAATGTAGGGGATGGTTAAATGAGGTAGAATACACCAGATATCTGTTTGATTGTTAAATTTCTAAAAATTACTCTTGAGCATTTTTCAAGGAAATAATAAAGAACAAAGCATGCAACGCATGCTATTCTAAATATTATACAGTTTAATACTCTTAAGCAATAGATGTACATTTTTGCGTTTGCTCTGAAAACATTATTTATATAATTAAACATATTTCAAGCTCTTTTTGGTAGCATGGTGTTAAAAGAGTAGTATTAAATGAGTGTTTTAATAGTTTTGAACCCAGTTATTTCAGAAGAGAAAGAAATTCAAAATCTAGACTTTTTTTTAAAAAATATCCTTTTATTTAATAGAGAAATAGAATGGGAACTGAAATTTGAAGGCTATTAATAAAATGGTAAATGCAGAACTGCAAATGCAATCTTTTTGCAAAGAGATTTATCATTTTTAAATTATTGTTTTCCGATTAAAAAATCCATTAAGTATTGCAGTGGAACACTTACAAGTTTCCCTGGAAATTATCATCACAAGAGATGTACAACACTTGGCAGTAAGTTGCATATTCCCTACCCTTTTTGGTTTAGCAAGCTATGAAGACACAAATAAAATGTCAGACTTACTCACAACTTTGCCTTCAACTTCCTTTCCTACTCTATTTACACTCTCTCACAAAAAAAAAAATTAAAAAATAAAAAAATAAAAGAGAGAGAGAAAAACAGCTCACTTAAAGTGAAAATTTAGGATGGGGACAGGGGAGAAGAGAGAAGCAGCAGCACTGCCCAAATCCAGGTGCTCCATGGCAGCAGAGCTTACGCTTCAGTGTGAACAACGCGTTCCATCTGTGATGTAAATTTTTTGTTTCATCAACAATCTAAGTGATTTAATACTGACTGAGCCGATCCAAATCATATTAATCTCGGACTCTGGCGGCAGCTCCGCCGGCTCTGTGTATCCCGGAGGACAGACTGCCA
>NC_031769.1:58135060-58145060 GCF_001522545.3 Parus major
CCACACCCGGCAGGGATGAACCCACACCCGGCAGGGATGAACCCACACCCGACAGGGATGAATCCACACCCGGCAGGGATGAACCCACACCCGACAGGGATGAATCCACAGCCGGCAGGGATGAACCCACACCCGGCAGGGCTGAACCCACACCCGGCAGGGATGAACCCACACCCGGCAGGGATGAACCCACACCCGGCAGGGATGAACCCACACCCAGAGAGAACCGGGAGCTGCCCTGAGCCCCGATCCTGCCGGTGCTCTTGGCCAAGGTGGGAGTGATGCCTCCGCTACGGGTCTTTCAGATTCACTGCAGAAAGGTGGGACTATTGCCTACAGCCTACTTCAGGAGTAGATTTCAAGTAAGGATACGTCCCTTCTGGATTAATAATAACTGAAAAAATATTCACTGAAGAAATAAATTGGTTTTGTCAGAAAAAAAGAGAACAAGATGTTTCCTTAGTAAAGACCAGAGAGTATTTTCTTCTGTATTGCATTGCAGAACTGCCTCAGTCTATTTTATTTTTTCTGATGCTACCACTTCTAACATTGGGACTTTTTCACCACTGAGACCTGTTGCCAAACAGAATCCTGAATACTACTATTTACTAAGAGATGTTGGGGGGAAGGAAGAGACAAAAGCTTAGGCAACAGCAAACACCAAGCAAAGAGAATGGTAAGAGTATGCATAAGAATGAAAAAAAAGTCGGCAAAGCAATAGGATCCTTGTGGTTAATTCTGTCAGCTTCAGGTGCTTGCTTGTGTCTCTCAAGATCAGTGAAAAAAGTTAATACATTGGAAAACATAACACTTATAAGGATTCAAGGCCATTGAAACCTAGAATTATCCACTCCTCACAGTGCAATAGCTGCATAATTAATGGTGCCTTCCTTTAGTATGCAGATTACCTCCAGTTCCATGCACACACTGGAATACACAGTACTGCGCAGCAAAGAGGACACTGCTTACTTCCAGCTTCAACCCATTCAACTCTTCAGGCCACAAAATCATCAAAGCTACTGAAAAAAAAAAAAACAACAAAACAAAACACAATTAAGAGCATATGAATAGTCAAGGAAAAGATTGCACAAGTGTTTGTGTAAGCAATTAGTACGTGGGAAAACATTTCAAGACATGACAGCACATCATCCCAATTCCTCCCACCTGTACAGCAGGAGGCATCAGGAACCCGATATTCCCTGTGTTGCCAGTTTTCCTGTACCATAAGCAACATGGGAAAGGGAATGACAGATTAGGGCAGAAATATTCTTCAGTACAGTTAAAGGTACTCATTGCTACTACTACCCCTTCCCTGGAGGGAGATGATAATATACAGAAGAACTATGCTCAGAACAGGATGTTTCCATAGTGCAGCTACTTGAATAACTGGACAAGGCAAACACATAACATTCTATTGGAGGTACTTAAGCTAAATGGCTGAAGCAGTTCTCACAGGTCAATAAACTATAAGAACTTGCAAGTGGCCTTGAAACAGGTACAAAGTAGAACTAGGTGTTTGTTTATCTTTTTAAAGATAATATTTCTTCCTCTGGAATATGACTTAAATTGATCTCCACAGTGATAAACTTGCAAAACACTTTGAAGAAAATTTTGAGACACAAGTTCTAAAACTGTTGAAAAAGAAGGGTGAGGGCAGAAAGTGAGGTTAGCCACAGGTCAAAGATTTATTCAGATTGTTAGAAACCAGCTTCCATATATCTCAAGTGACAAAATTCCTAAACTTGCAGAAAAAAATATTCAGAACCATATTTGTGTACAGAGTAATGCATCTACTGCTGGTGCCAATCTATGAACAAGAAATATACCAACAGAACCAGGAATGGCATATACATATTATAATAGTTTACAAGTTACTGAAATCTGATAGCCTATTTCCAAGAAGAAAAAGGCATTAACCAAAGTTTAGTTTTCACACTTCATCTGTAGTTACAGACATTTTCCACAGACAATTAAAAATAATAAAATGGGAGTGGCATGGGTGGTACGTAAATGAGACAGCCAAGGAACTGCCACAATGACCTTTATTTCTTTAAAAGGTCAAATATTATTTGATCTTTTTTTTTTCCCACTCTATAATAATCTGTCAGTAGAAGAACTTTAAATTTTGTAGTAAAGAGATTTTTAAGAACATTAACTTTTTAGTGTTAGATATAAAGTTTTATTCCTTTCTAACCATGCCTAAGCTCTTGAGACAATTAAAACTGAGTTCTGTTCTGCAAGTGCTTGTGACAACATGAAGTCTGTGAGAAATGTGAACTAATTCAGTATTAAAACCAAATAGTAAATTATTTCATTTAAATTAAAAAACTCAAGTCTGATACAGTTATTATACCAACAGTCAGTGCAGTGAAGGTTGTATCTTTGCTATCATTGATGGAGAAACTTCTAGTTTCAGCAGATGAAGGTGGAAGGAAACCTAAACTTTTAAGTTTTGGATAAAGCAGAAAGGTTAGGAAGGAAGTGCACTGAGACATCACAGCAATATTTCAGCATGGTGTAATCTTTAAAATCACAGAGGAGAGAAAAAAAGTCCTGAGAAAGTTCAAGAAATAAAAATAGCATGGATAAGAGAAAAAAAAAAAAAAATATTTCAAATTTATGCAATTTCTCCTGGAAGCAAGGAAAGAATGTCCTTGGCCTATATTACAGAAACAATAAAATAAAGGTCTCAAACTACTAAACAAGGTCATTTTGAATAGTGAATAGTGCAATCCACAGGAAACTATAATTTAGAAAAATATCTCTTCTTTTACCAACTGACAGGTGAGAGAATCAGAAGTTAAATTGCAAACATTGTTAAGAAATACAGAAGATGAAAAAAAAAATCTGTGAAACAAATATTTTTTCTTGGGTTACTCAATAAATTTACTGGATTGTAAATCAGTTTAGATTTTGACATAAACCACAGGAACAGAAAGACAGTATCAGAGATGCTGCAGCAGAGCTCAAAGTAGTTATAACGTCAAAAACTGTGCCCAAATGAATTAAATTGACTATGAATGAAAGCAGCTGTCCCAAAGAGAAACTGTTGTAAACTGTAAAGACATTGGCAAGTGGAAGTAAGCAGTAGGGCTAAGCTTAAGAAGCTTTTTTAAGTGATCTTATGCTTCATGCCTTTCAGAAGACATATTCTTCTCAAAACTTTCCAACCACGCAGCTATAGTACAGTGTTTAGTGGCTCACCAGCAAATAAAAAATTCCCCAAAAATTTCACATGGGGTATGAACTCCACATAAGCACCTAAGAACTTCAAAATATACATAAATTTTGTGGAGTGTTGTTGTTAATTAATACTGCATGTAAAAAAACATGAGCTTCTAGGAAAGGGGTCAAATTCATGATGCAATAAAAGAAGCTGCACTTAGTGCTCTCCAGCAAGATATATTTACACAGACAAAACAATAAGTAAGAGCACTGTTACTGGTTCAGAGAAATCAGTTGTATTTATTACTGTGTAACAATTTATATTCCAGATTTTAACACATATTTCTTAGTTTATAGATAAGGACTCCAGGGTTGGGGTCTCATCCTCCTGAAGTATCTGCTAACCTAATCACGCAGCCTTACTCCACTGGTCTGAGGACCAGCCTAAGGAGGGCTAAGGAGCTTTAACAGTGATAGGTCTCTATTCCAAACAAAAGCTGGCACAGAGAGCTTGGTCTCATTCTAATGCCTTTTTTAACCTCACCTCCAGGACCAAGATAGCCAAGTGTAGCCAGCACTTCTGGGAAGAAGGACTGCTCTTATACTGATGTGCATAATTTAACAAGTCACATCAAGTCTCCAGCCAAACGGTAGCAACAGAAGCAGAGAAGACAAACCACAGCCACCATGTGCCCCATCCCACCCACTGTCTGTTGGCCACAAGGCTTCAAACTCCTAATTTTTAAACTAAACACTGCCCTGTGATGCTTAGGAAAGGCCCTGGGTCAAGTGTGAGGACCAAATGAACACGAGCTTAAATTCCAATACCACAGTGGTATTGAGCCAGGTGCACTTTTTAGGTTAACAGAGTACCTGGGAATAAGAGCAGGATCCTTCCCACTTGCTCTTGAAATAGGCCAGGATGAGGCACATTACACCACCACTGGAGCACAAACAGATCCTTTGTGCCCTGTTAAAAATATCAGCTATTGGTTCTCTATCCTCACTCCTGCCTTCCACAGCCTCACAACCAGGCTTGGGATTCTGCCACCTTCCAACCAGACTGACACTGCAGGGGTGTTGATTAATGATAAATAGATATATTCATATTTCATATTCAAATTCATATTAAAATATATTTGGAGTACAGATATAAACATACTTCCAAACAAATCTATTGGTAATAGAGCAAAAATCTATTTTGACCTCAGCCTGAAGCATAACTTTTTCCAAATGTCTTTCCCACTGGCCTGGGGAGTCAACGCTGTCTTGACTATCTTTGCTCTTTTGAAAGATATGGTTCAAACAGCCATTGCATAGTGCTAAATGGTTTTCAGCAGTTTCTAGCATTTAAAGAGACATAACACAGGGAGGACTCAAGAGAAGCTAATATTAAGAAAAAAGAAACATTTTTTGAACTCTCTAAGCACACAGTATATAATATAAAGTAAATAAAGTTCTCCACTTGTAAAGGTTAACACCTTAGGCCTTATAAAAATACATTTTCATGTTCAGTTAATTCCTTAAGTCTAAGCATACTAAATGCACAACACTGCCTAATCTATTCCCTTAATTAAATTATTTTGGGTTGGTTGTTTTATGGGTTTCTTTTTTTGGTAATTATGAATCTATTTGCCATTGTATTAACCCAAAGAACCCTAAAAATGTTGATCATAAATTGCATAAGATTTTGCAAAAATTGCACACATGATGGCTATGAAAGCTGTCTATTTAATGCTGCCACCGTGCCAACACATTGTAAAAGTTTAGACATTTCAGTGAGTGGTTTCTCTCTCTCAAGGGAGTCAGTACTTGACATACCAAATAAACCATCTCCGTTCCCCACAAATGCTAAATAATTGCATCTCAATTCTTGTGTCGCTTTACATTTATGCAAAAATTATTGTGGATGTTTATTTAGGTATGTTACACCTTCACCAGTGTTATAGGCTGAGACTTGAGGAAAATGAGCTTCCTGACCCTTCAAGTGCATGGCAGCACTCTAACAGAAAATGGCTTTGGCTTATATTAAAGCTGTTTCAGAGAAGATAATTTCTGTTCTTTTACATGGACACCTAACCACATTGTTTTGCATCTAGTTGTGCACTTTTGACATATGATCTTTATTTAAAGAATAGATTCCACTACACACTCAGGGGGTTGTTTATTTTTTTCTTAAGGGGCTAAAAGATTAGAATTGGTTAGCATATTTGATTACAGAAGAAAACAAGATCTTTTTTGTCAATGAAAGTTTGAGTGTCAATACTTTTTTCCCCTGTAATTCAGATTGAAAACCTTGAAGGCAGCTTTAGAACATTATTTCTTTAGCATAAGAGATTCCCTCCCATCTTTGATGCAATATCTATACAGAGCCACAGTACAGGATGTCACAGTCTGGTCACCAGCAATTCAGTGCACGAGCATCACATGTATTTAAGTAATTTTTTTTATCCCAGAAAGCCCCTGTGCAACAAAGAAATAATTCAGAATCAAGGTGGTTTTGAATACAGAATTTCCCCTAAAGATGGAAGATAAAGGACATTTAGAACAAAATACAAAAATTTTTAGATTAATAAATTGTCATCAAACCATCAATTCTGGAGAAGGAATAGATTAAATATGATGTAATTTCCCTCTCTTAGACCAGGCCACTGCTCTAGCATAGCCTGTACCAACAGTTTGTTTATCATTTTGATGATGATGATGGGCCAAAAAAGGAACTTCCAGAGAAGAAAGATAAGTTATGCATTGAACTTCACAAATTTGTTACGATTGATTTCTTCCTCACTATGTGAGCTCTTTAAAATCAGCTCCCTTAGGATTGTGGCTTTATTTCATATTGTGTACTTTAAAAGGCTTTTAGGGCTATGTAAAGGTGGCAACAATTAGTAAAGTATTTGTGCAAATAATATTAAATAATATATCATCTCAGGACAGTCAATAGCCTTTTTACCCTTTTTTCATGCGGGTGGTCAGGCCTCTCAGAAGAGAGAGAGAGAGACAGTAACACAGAAATCAAGTGGATTCAATGGGGAGGTATCTGAGGTCATTCAGAACTTTTCACTATTGATGCATTTTAACAAAAAAAGAAATTAATGATCATTGACTACACAATTCTCTTATTCTGTTTGTTAAATGAGTCCCTTTTTAATTAGTCCCATGCTCTGTCTCTTGAGTTGCTGCATTTCTTGGGTCTATAAGCCATGAGTTGATGGTCTCAATCTCCCCTGTCAAAATTATGTTTTGGCCAGGGGAAACTGATTTCAGTACAGTTGCTGAGTTGGCTTTACCTCTTCTGCATTCTTTGTGCACATTTTTAGTGATACATTCTTCGTCACCAGCTTTGTTAGCATCTCCCTCTGCTGGAAATAACACCCAGACAAAAATACCACCTAATCTTATCACAAGTTCCTGCCACAGAGCTTAACCTACAGTCCAGGTTCCAGGTATCTATCCACAGAGGCCTGTTTGGGTGAGTGGTTGGTGGCAGTCACAGATGCCATCTGTCCTAGAACCTGCAGTGATCTTTGTTTGACCAGTGATATGTGTACAAGCAGTCACTGCTTCACACAGTTTGCCATGGTGGGGATTTTTGTCTGGATGCATTACTCAGGATGTGCTAGGCAGATCTCTCCTCCACCAGGCCTGGAGTTAGCACCATCCTGTCACTCCATTCTGTGTTTATTTCATGGCAAAGTCTTTCTGTGGCCTTAACAAAGTCTGAGATGGGTAACTGTGCTCTTTAAGGCCTTATGAAAAATTTCAATCTTGGATAACGTTCAGAAAATTTTGGTTTTGTGGTTTCACTGTGCTTTCAAGCAGCTCCATTTACTGACTTATATATAATCCAAGCCTAAAGCCTTATTTAGGATCCCAATTCCTCAAGAACTCTTTAGGAGGCCACAATGCACACCAAAAAAAATATTGCACTGTACAGGCGCATTGCAAAAATCTCCATAACAATTCCTAAGGTATCCCATTGGCACTTCTGTCCATTTTGAAATACTTCCAAACACAATAGTACTCTGAAGAGCCTTTTACAGGGTGCCAAAATAGATTATTTCCAATTATAAAGTTCAAAGACATTTGTCACTGTAAAAGTAACAGAAGGTGATTTACTGCTTTAAAGTGTTAGGTTTTATGTGTTCATTAGAACAACCATTTGGTGGTTTTCTGTTGAGTATTCATAAAATCCTGCCTGCCAGATAATTATATTGCATTAATATGGTATGAATAAATGAAAGCAGTAATTATGGTTTTATTCTTTGTTTTGCAATTTACAGTTTGCTTTGCTTCAATGGTACAAAACCATTGCATCTGAAACAATATCACAGGGTAATTTGTTTTAGGACTCTTCAGAACATGCACAGAGATAGAACTCCACCCAGAGTAATTGGATGGGTAGCATACAGCATACATGCATTTTCTTTATATCAGGTTTTGATCATGAGGAACTGCATAAACTGACAGGGAAAAAAGTATCAATTTTTATGAAGTCCAAGTCTTTAAAATAAGAAAGGGTGTCCTGTAACTTATTTGCCACCTTTCTATCATCATGCATACATTATGACATCAATTCTGAAATCCCCAAGGAAATCCATGAGGATTACTGCAGAAGAAATAGTTCAAAATAACTGACAGTCAGGAGAACTTGATTCTATATCACTCCATTTAAACAGGTGTTATAAGGGAAATCATTGTGGGTCTTTTTCCAGAAATCAACCTTCCATTGTATCATCACTGCAGTCCATGGTGGCCTCCAAGAAAAGTCAGTCAGACAGACTGTCAGACTACAGTCAGGCAGACTGTAGCTCAGAGTAGTGAAAAATTCTCTTCCTTATTTCTAGAAGCTGGAGCGTGTGGAAGTGTCATCTTCTCAGTGTGTGGCTTTGAGAAAGTAATGACTGACCCAGATAGCTATAAAGAGAGGATATAAGAGATCAAAGACCAAAGAATGTCAGACAGAAGTCCCTTCTGAAATCTTGAAGAATCTTACCTCCTACAGGCCTGCATATTAACCTGACACAGTACTGGCTGGCAAGGTTTCAAGATCACTTCACTACCATTAAGCAGGTATTCCCAGAGACCCTCAAATGCAATAATCCTGTTTCAGTACCAGACAAATCATTCCCCTTGCACACAGCAAGCCCATGGCTCTTCAGAGAAACTCCTGTTGTGACTCTTTGTGGTCCTCTCATCAGGTGTGCAAGGGAAGCGCAGGAACAGCTGGATTAAAGAGTTTGGCATGAGTGAAAGGTAGAGCTAGCCCATCAAGAACATAGCCAATCATCCTAACCACACTGTGCTTTCAGCAGAATTTTATTTGTGCAGGACAGACACCCCAGGAGCCAGTCCAAGGAACTCTGTGACAAATGCAGGGTGTAAGAGTGAAAAGCAAGCAAATGGATGTAATGAAAAAATTACCTTCTTCTCAGATTTTTTAGCACATTTCACACCAGCAATATTAATAATTGCATTTAGATCCCAAGACCAATCAATATATTGCAGTTTTCCATATGAAGTTTACACTAAATGTGGTTATCTGGCTTAGAGGTGAAGGAAGCTTTTAGGAAGAAAGCCCTGTTAAATAGACATCACAATCTTGTACCATAAGGCCATTTCAGGCAGACATTTTCATAAACTTCCATTCAACAGACAGATTTGAGAATAAAAATCTTATTATCAACCCCAGAGTATTAAGATCTTTATATCAGCCCAAGAGAAGATGTCTTTCTACCAGACATATACAAAGAATGTAGCTGTAAAAATCAAGATTTGTATTTATCTGCTACAAACCATAACTAGGAGACATGAATATTTCCAAAGAGTTTGCATTAAAAAGTAACAATAAGCATTACAGCTCACAGAATATCTCACTAGACATTAGAGAATCAGTGGATAAAAAAATAAAATAAAAACCCTAGGCAAACAAAAACACACACACAAAAGACCCCTCCAAACCAAACAAAAAACAAAACAAAACCCCAAACAACCCAAAAATAAATACTTCTGTTCATTTTTCATAATCTTGATCATAATAAAATATGGCTTAGCTGAAAAACATAAGTGTTAAGACCCACAGTTTTTCCACATTTTGCATGTATTCATAATATCAGAGAGGATGCATTATAAGAGCACAGATATGGGGCAAGAAAAGTTGTAAAAGATAAAGCTTTTTGACAGAATTTTCTCCAGTTATGATATCAGTAAGGTATGTAAAATGATTTCAAGGAAGGTAAATAGACCAGAGAAGAACAGCAGACATAAGTGCAGCAGTATCTCATAGAGTCCTTACCAGAATTATTGTAATCACAAAGAAAGTTCTCTTAAAAAAATGAAATCATTCTGAACACTTGCCTTGACTCTAAGCTTTGTATTAATAGCATTTTTCTTTTTTCTCATAGAAGAAAGATATTCTGTCAGTCTTGATGAGGCCATGGAAATAAACACATGAATTTGCAGAATTAAAACAAAACTTTTATTTTTTTACTGTATTTCAAAATAGTTAAGATCAGATAATGCTCTACAGTTTAAATGTCCTAATATAAGATTTTTTCAAGAAAAATCATGACAACTTGTTTGAATACTTGGATCTGTAGCCAATTTAGTCATCAAGCCCAATATTCATTTTTTTATCTTGGTAATATTTTTTAGAAAAAGACACAGAAAACCTTTCCAAAAAAATTTAAAAACAGAAGATCTTTCTTTTTATTCCAGACCTGTCAATTAAAAAATAAAAATTGCCTTTTAGCACACCATAAAGTTGAGGGGTTGCAGACCATGCATATTCCCACAATGTATATCAAATGGAACTCTGTAGACCTCACCAAGCACA
>NC_031769.1:58150060-58167560 GCF_001522545.3 Parus major
TCCAAACATAACAAAGCAGATCAGTGTAAACTGTGGCCTGCTCTCTGGCAACTAGGAAACATAACTGATATAGCAGCAAGCCACAGATAATCCATCCCAGGATTTTAAATAGCTGTCCTAGTATGTCCTCCCTCTGTTCACCAGTTTCAAAGAAGGCAACTGGTCACACATTTGATAAGCACACATTAAAAACCCATTACAGGAAAACAAATTGATACACATACCTTGCTACAAAAAAGACCTTCTCCCCACTACATTTGTAAGTGACTGTCACAAAGTAAAAACAGTCACAAAACATCTCTATACTGTGCCCTGCTGATGACAGCTTTCTGGTCTTAGTAGGTTACTACTGGCCAGAGCAGACCCAGGATGCAATCAGCCTCCTGCAAGAGATAATTTTTTTCCAAGACAGCTATAGTGTAACATAGACCTTCCTCATTTTCCTGATGTTGAGAGCACCATACAGGGCATTTACAGCACAGAAGACATGAAAGAACAGGCACTATTCTTGAATTACAGAAGTTCTTTTTCTGTGGTAAAGAGCCAAGAGAAACAAGTCAAGTGACTCCTCTCTTCACAGAGACTTCATCAGACTCAACAACCAGTTACCTGGCAATGTTGTTCATAGGCCAGCCCTCACTTTCAAACAGCCCTTGCACCACCAGCTGATGAACACCATCTCTGCTAGTTTTCCTTGGATCTCACCTGTGGCTTTCAAGGTTTTCATTTCATTCATCATTCTCCCCCTGTAGAGGCTTTGCTGTACTTTGGATAAACTTTTGTGGTACTCTTGAAAGATAGCTCTGAGAAAGTCAGTATCTCTGAAAACCTGTTGTGAGGACTTCCTGTGAAAGGCCTTATGAGCCTGTAAATCTGCTGCCACTAGAAAACCATGCACTTAAGAACATCAGACAATAAGTTGGTCCTTTGTTTAAATTTACTGTCCCTGCATAAATGTCACAGCATACATGGATAAATTTCCCACATGTAAAATTCTATAATGATTGTATTTACAAGTTGACAGAACATGGGGTTAACAGCTATGTACTGCTATTTCATTTTTTCCAGCAGGAGGGTTGATGGTTTTCAGGTAATAAATCATAAAAAATGTCCTATTTCTGAACATTTTCAGATAAGGAAGTTCAAAATTAAATCAATTTAAGTTTCTATACTCAGGTTCCAATCTTTCTTAGCAGAGACAAAACATCCCGTCCTTGTCAAATCATTTCAACGTGAACCTACTGAAAATTTATTATCTTAAAAAGATCATCTATGCTTTTTCCCAGCATTCCTTAAAGACTACACTGAGATGATGTCCACACCAGCTTCATTTTTATTCAGAGAAAGGGGGGCAGGAGGGAGAAACAGATGCATACATGTTTCATCTTTTATAAGTAGGTCTGTCACAAATGTTAGTTAGACTTACATTTAAGCCGCAAAATTATACCTGCAAAAACTAAATTAAGTTTGATTTATGTACTTTATGTGCTGTGTCTTAACATCCTTATTACTGCTTCTTTTCCACAATGCTTTATATAAATACAGTTCTCTCAACATAAATATTCTGTCACTGTGTGACTCTGTCCTGCTGGGAGAGCAGATTGTTCAGCACTTGGGGCAAGCGGCTGGAGGGGGACAAGCACCAGGGGACACAAGGGACTTCTTGTCAGAGAAGGAGGAAACTGTGGCTGAGGTGAAGAGGAGGCTCCAGGCAGCATGAAATGGCCTGGCCCCCTAAGCAACAACTGCTGAGGGGCTCTTTTCTTTCCCCAGCTGCTGGCCAAGTGTTCTGACTAATTCCCAGGAATCTCCTAGAAAGAATGGTACAGAGAAAGGGAAGGAAAGTAGGGAACCCATAGGTATGGAATCTGTGGGAGGCACCTTAGTACATTTATGCTATTTTTTTAAACTCTGAAATCTGCTGTTTACAGTTTGATCATGCTCACGTAATGGCACAAAATAAAAACCTACACACAAATTACAATATTAAATTTCTAGAAATTGTATAACTGACATTATGATAAAAGTCCTGCTACCCCATCAGTGGTGGAAAAAGAGGGGAATGTGTGCAGGAACATCAGTTCTGCCTCCTAGCTGAACTGTGGTAATTGACATTAGTGTCAAGGACACTCCAAACCAGGAGGATAGGGCCCATCCTGCAGCTGTGCTCAATTAACATTTTAATGCAAAGCTGAGGAGATGCAGATAGGTAACAGGTGTGGCTCACCCTAATTAAATAGCTCTTCTCAACTTTATTATTTATTTCCTGTTATACAAAATGCCATCGTACATATTTTTCCTAAGCTATCGTTTGGGGGAGAGGCCCAGATGAGAAATTGCCAGCAAACATATCAAGTCTTACAGGAGCGCAAAAGCCCAAGCAAAAGTGTTCCTAATGACATCTCATTTAATCAAGTTGTTTACAAAGAAAAGCCCAGAAAGTTGACAGCTGTATAGTTCCAGAATATTGCACATCTCTTCCCCATAACGTGGCACAGGACACAAAGATAAATTAGCTCCACTAAGCAAAACTACCACTATCATTAGAATAGCCATAAACTAATGCTAAAAGGGATACAATGCTGGCTTTCATTCACTGGAAAAAAAACATGATATTGGCAAAATGGAGTTTTTTCTCTCCATTTTTTTTTTTTTTAATTAGTTAATGAATGTGAAGTTTTGACTGATGGCAAGAAGTACACATTATTTTCAGCTGGGTTAATCCAAGAGACCAGATGGCATTTATCCCAGCATTCACAGAACAGGATTTTCATGATATCCAAATGTAAAACATGACAGCTCTTCTGAATTAATAACTTCTTCAAGTAGTTTTTATAATTCAAAATTTGGGGGGGCTTTAATATTTCTGATAAGATAAATTATTTTATTTTTTTTAACATTCCAAAGAATCAATAAAACAAAGAATGGATGTAAAAATAACAATTTGTTTTGCTTCATTTAAAGATAATCTATTGCTACTTTTGCTAGTCTTTGACAACTATTAGATAAACTATGGAGCCATCACACAGTAGGTGATTCAGAGTTCAGTAAAACAGTGGTAAAATATAGTTCCATATTAATAGTGAAAATTCCTTTAACAAGAGCTCCAAGATGTTAGGACCCTCAAGGGTTGGGCAGACTTCCCAGTAAGAGTTAGCACTGGCCAGCATCAATTCTTTGTGAATTTAAGAAGCCTGTAAGAAATCAAGAGAGAAATATTGTGCAGGTGTAGTCTCACAGACCTTTTTGTCTACGCACAATTTCTGTCCTACAGGTCACCACATCGAGCTAAACAGATGTCAGGTGAAACAGTATTCACCCCTAACATGGACCCAATTATTTTTATTCTCTAGGTTTAAAGAAAGTTCAGTTTTTGTACCTTTTGAAAAATCCTCCATGCTATGCATCTGTTGTGCATCATTAAAATTATAATTTTATTATATCAATTTCTCTTCCCTTTAGTTCCAGTTAGTTTCAACGACTCAGTTTTTAACTTCATGAGAGGAAGAGCTTGGTAGACAAAAAGAAGCTGAAAAATTGCTTTATTAAATATGCATTACATGTAATTACTCACTTCCTGCTTAACCAATCTGGCAAGCAACTCTTCCTCAAAGTCACATCCCTTCATAGAGAGGCACTTGCTTTGAAAAATTTCAATTTGGGAAGTTTCTTGTGTAAAAGATGGAATTATTGATCAAAAGGAAACACAAATTATTCATTTATTATTGGTCAAAAAGAGACAACTATTCTTTATATTCTTCTAATTAAAGCAAGGAAGAAATTCAGATTTCATTGATTCATACATGAATATGAAAATATGACCTTTTAAACTTCATATTTTGATGTTTCTGGCAAAAAAAATCTTTTTACCTCTTCATGGTTTGCCATCTAGAGTGAATGGGAAATGTACTTCCCAAAATAGAAAGAGTTCCATTCATTTTTCCACAATTTTTTAACTCTTACTACTTGGAGGAGGAGAATAGAAGGACTTCAAAGGTTTGTTGAGTCTGAGATGACAAGTAAATCCCTCTGAACTGGTAACACAACATAAAAATTGTCCTAGGTTTGGTATATGAAGACTCATCAGGTTCATGTCAGTCAGAATCATAGTTACTAATTTTTTCCCTCCTTTCCTTTCAGAAAATTAAAAAAAAAATCGAATTGTTTCTGTTATACCAGCCTTCAAAGTGCTTCTACTGTGTTGTAAGAAACTAAGGCCAAGTTCTTGAAAATAGCTGGATTCTTCCTTCAGAAATAATTAAATAATTTGAATTTTTTTTTTTTTTTTACTTTAAGTGGGTTTAACATTTTAAAAGAAAGCAAACTGAATATCAGTCTTATCACCAATTATGCTTATTACCACAAAAGAAATAATTCAGATGTACACAGAAACTATCAAACTACACCCAAGCACTATTAATGCTCATTAGCCCTAAGATTTGGAAAATATTTTTTCATGACTGTCTGATAAGCAACTCTAAATACTTCATGAAGAGTCAGCTGGTATTGGCTTCTACTTGACAAAGAATAAGATTCCTGGATATATCTGCTGAAACATTGTTTATAAACATCTCCTTTTGGTGTGCACTTTTTAAGTACTAATGAAACACTAACACCAAAACTATAACCAAAACAAGATACATGTAAAATGAGTAAAAATCCCCAAACTCAGCATAGTAAGATTTAGATTAAAGTATAATATAAAAAGATGACATAAAATGTTAATTGAATTAATATGGTACATTTCTATTACATATAGAAAACCCTATGCCTCAGAAGAGTAAAAAGCTACATTTATCATTCTTTTAGCAAAGTTTTAAGCTTCTCTTGAAATCATTAGATGAATTTTTCTACTGAACCTTTTTTATAAGTTTGTGTGCATTTACAGAAAAATTATTTCAAAGTCAAGAACAAGAGGTAAGTCACATCATACTGTGCTTACAACAGTGACTGCTGAGTATAAATAACTTCCTCTTAGTACTGGAGCTGACCCCAAAACAGGTCACCTTTCCACCACTGGAGACAAAAGCAGCTGCATAAAAGGCAAGCACATGCATCCTGCTATGATAGTTTCAGAATATGTTTCACCTGGGTACATTAATTACTTATGAATGCCAGCGGGTTGAGTTAGACCCTAAGGCATAGAATTATTAGGATATTACACATACCTAATACATAATCCAAGTTCAAAAAATATAAGTATCAGGAGAACTGTATTTCTCAAACATACTGTGGTGCTTTCATAACCAGAACACAATCTCCCCTTTTCCCAAAGAGCTTCAAAGTATCCTGGGCCCCTCTGGTCCAAGGTAGAATCCCGTTTCATTTGACTTGCTCTGAAATCTGCTCCGCTCTAATCTGTATTCATCATACTTCCTTGAAGTGAAAGAAATGGTTCTTACACTAAGAACTGTAATTCAACTCTTTGCAGACTTCACCTTGCCTTTAACAAACAGCTACCCATGGTCTTTCACGTAACTGTACTCGTTCCCTGTGGGATTTCAGCACAGCATGACTTGGCACTTTGACCAATGCTCATGTTGGAGAATGAAACCACAGAAAACACTGGCATTTCTTCAGCTACTTCAGATCTTGTTCAGACACCTTTCTTCAATGGTGATAAGGCAATAAGTTGTCAGGGTACATACAGAGACTTTCAGGTACTGTGTTGGCTGCGGAGCCAAACATGCAGCATTCTCACTCCTTCCACACTGTATCAATGAATAAATAAGACTTTGAGCCAATGTTCCGCTGGCAGCTCAATTTACAGTGCCTTCAAGACAGAAATTAGACTACTGTTAAATACAACAATACACATTTGCAACAATTAAACACTGTATCTTTGTAATGGGGTAAATATACTCCTAGATTGCAACCATAGACATATGATGACTATAATGGCAAGCTGGTGAACTTTGGAAAATATTTGTCACTACTGTTACCACTGCACCTTTGCTAGCATTGAAGTGGCACATCTTGCACCTCCCTAAGATGATGCATCACATCTTGAACATTATTACTTGGCCTGCTGTATCCTGCCATTATCTTCACGAGGTGCACGTCCATCATAGCCTCTCAGATTTTATTGATTTCTGCCCTGATCTTGAATGAAGGCAGAACATTTGTCTGTCATGAGTCTTGGTAATCAAAATAGTATTCAAAAGGGATGCAGGAGTCTCTGATACATAATTTTCAGAGTAGTGTGTTGACAACTCCATCTCCCCAAAGATCAAAATAGCATAGTACTTTATTAAGCAAATTACATCTAAATAAATAGTCTGTTTTGAATATCAAGTGCCTGTTACATCCACCATCACTCTAGGTCATCTCTAATGGAAAAATGGTTCATAAATCAATTGGTGTTTGGCATAGGGAACGCTGCCACGTTGCTTATGTGACATTCACAGTAAAGATCCTAGGTCAATTGGCAAATAAAAAATTAGAAGAAGGGTGTGTGGGCTGGTGGGAAAAAAATTAGAAAAAGAGAATAAATTTTCATTTAATGTTTCTCCCCTAAAAATTCTCTATACACAAATTCCTCTTACCAATAGGAAGTGAAATATTTTAGAGTAATTCTATCAGAGTCTGTGCTGGAAAAATAAAACACACTGTTGTAAAGCATAAATGTCCAGAGTCCTGTATAAAAATAGTGTAAATAAAAGTCCTTGTAAAGGAAAAATTTCTCTGCACAATAAAAGCATTTTGTCCTAAAGTACATTTGTTTATATTACAAAGTGCCTCCCCTCCAAGTCTTCTGTACGCTGCTGCCCCTTCAGCACAGTCACAGTCTAGTAGAAGATTAATATTTCAGAACTTGTCATGGGCAGTTTCACTTGACTCTGTCACTGCCTATGTCTGACAAGCTATTTATCATGCTGCTAAGTGTCAGCATTAAATTATCCCTGCTGTTATGACAGCAACATTATTCATCAGGATTACACCCCCAGTACAAGGCTGCTTACAGCTGTTTCCTTCTTCTGAGCTTTATCGATCTCTGCTCTTTCTCTTATAAAAGAAAGGGTCTATGCACATGACCATTCACATCTTGCATGTCTGATTAATTTTATTTCTGTGCTAACATCAAACAAAAAGGCTTCCCAGAAATGGGCTTCCACAGCCATAAAATGTCACTGGCAGGAGACAGTCGTATTCCCTTCAACTGGAGGCACACTCTCTTTGAGGGGAGAAAGCAAAACATTATTGATCATAATGCATAGGCACCCAAGGTTGAAGCATGTTGCTTGACAAATCAATCTGCATTTATTTTAACCAAGTCACCCTTCCTTAACTACTGCAATGAAATGACAATGAAATCAAGAATTATTTATTGAGATGTGTGGTACTATTCAAAGGCAGCTCAACTGTGCCTTGTCTCTGGTCCAAACTCCGAGCCCTGCAATTACTTTCTGCTGGGCTGTCAGTCTGGAACAGAATGATACAGTGAGTAAAGACATGGGCATGCTGAATTCTTCTAAGATTCCTCTGCAACTTATATTTGGCTCACTTTTCTGACATTCCACATACCACCCCCCAAGAAAAGAACAAAAACCATTAAGAGATTTGGTTCCAGCTGTGCCATTATGGGATGAAGATATGTCAGGTGAGGTTTAGGCTGGATTTTAAGAAAAGGTTGTTTACCCAGAGGATGCTGGGTAAACATCTCTTCAGAGCATCAAGCATCAAGCCTGCCAGGGCTCAAGAAGCCTCTGGACAATGTACTCAAGTATATGATATGACTCCAGGGGAGGTGCTATGCAGGTCCTGGAATTGGACTTCAATATTCCTTGTAGGTCCCTCCCAGCCTAGAATATTCTATAATTCTATAACTCTATGTTGGCTTTCATTCCTAGGACTTCTAAGTTTTTAGAACAGTTGCTCTGAAATTACTTGTTTTTCAATTTTGCCTCCTATTTTACCTTTGGCTGCTCCTGACAGATTTCAAAAACAAAGAACAGCATTGTTACAAATATGCTGCAAAAAGAGAGATTTCAGTAAATTTAACAAAATGTCCTGCTATCTCTACACCAGTTTTGCTTGGTAATTTTGACTTTGATTTTCCAAATGGCCATTAGCTAAACCTCTCATTGAGTGCTAATTCAAACCATTAATGCATAAAAGGGACTATTGAAAATCAAGGTCTTAAAATTCACTCTAAATTATTTTAGGAAATAAGAAGATTGTCACAGGGAATGGTATTCTTCTGTTTCATATCCCTCTTTCATTACACCTCACAAATGTTATTTGCTTCCAAATCAAATATAATGTTTAGTGTTTTCCTCAGTATCCAAATATGTCATCGAGGAAGACCAGCTTTTATTAAGGAGGTATTTTTCCTTTGATTCTCAGCAAGGTATACAGCAAAAAGGTAATTTCAACGTTGCAAAACTAGTGGACAACAAGTCTTTCCACACTTTAAACTTATATCAGAGAATCACAGTTCCAGGAGAATAGCATAATTTTTGAGGGGCTGGGGCATACTGACCAAATTTTCTGCTTTGCAAGAAGGCTGCTAGCCCAGGAGTGATGTGGTAGTGTGGACCTTCCCACAGGAAACCAGAGCCATGCATGTCCCTATGTTCATAGTGCTGCAGTCCAGCATTTTACAAGGTCATGTAATCACCTATCACTTTGTTCCTTCTTGTTATCCACCTGCATTAAAAGTGAGGGGAGCACAGCTCAGCCCATTGTCACTACTTTCTTTCACTCCCTTGCTTCCTCAGGGCTTGCACTGATTCGTATGTGAGATATCTATAATTTGTGCTCTACCACTTCAGAGTAAAAGATATAGGCAGAGCTACAGTGTAAGATCTTTCAATCTGCTTCTCTCTTTTCATGATTTTTATGTCCAAACTCATCAAGGTAATGGATCTTGGTGGATCTTGCTTAAAGCACTCTATTCCAAGGTGTTCTAATAGTTCATCTACATTAAAAAATATTTGGGAAGTCGCTTTGGCTCTTTCCTCATTTGAGGTACTTTTTCTGATATTTGGCAATAAACTAAAATTTCAATAACAGTATTTTGTTTAATACGAAAGTTCTATCTAAAAGTTTATCGACAAAAAATAGTTCTTATATTCTTAATTTTCTTATTTCTAGGAGTTAACATTGAAAAGTCTAAAATGGAAGTCACCATTAGCAGGTCAGCACACTGCAGGTCAACATTTCCTTTGACAAAACACAAAGTTAGTTTTAAGAAAATCAAAACTGCAGGGATTTCAAGTAAAATAACCTGAAAGTCTCATCTAGACATGTCATGTGTTTATAGTTTTCACAAAGTTAGTCAAAATTTTCTGGACATTATCACAGTGTCAGGGCACCAGATGACAAAGATTTTGATCTCAGGGGAATTCTTGCTGTTAAAAAAAGGATGCCATTGGAAATAGCGTTTCAAAGTCCCAATTCTACTAAGAGTGCTCACTCAAATAGTATATCTCATATTCTTCAGCAAGAATTACAGGACCATAATCTATGCTATTAAAAAAGAGTGGTATTCTTACAAACAGTAAGCTGCCAATATTTAGATGATTGCACAGAGGTGTGAAGAAAACTGCAGTGATGTGGATAGGACCAACAATAACAAGCTTTACTGTTGGACATACTGGGACTTTGCCAGATGGAAATAGAGATTTGAAAGAGAAATCTCAATGAACATGACAATCTAATTTGCAATTAATAAAAAATTATTTTAAAAAAATAAATATTTGCAATTAAAATTCATGGAAAAAATTTACTTTGAATTTAATTCATACACGCAGATTCATTTATTTAATAAAACAAGACCAAGCTGAATTTTTTCTCAACCGCATGTCCCTTACAATGGATCTTTTTACTTTAGATTTGCTGGTGATTACATTCAGCTGTACTATCTCTTTGAGAGCTTTTAACTTTGAATGCTGTGGTAAGTGTCAATCTTTATATTACTGAAGGACAATTAGGCAAACCATGTAATTGTATTGTCACTTATTAATTTCAAGCTCCAATGTCATAAATTATATGCCTTAATTAATACTGCATGTCAATCACAATCTGCAACTTTGAAAGGATAAAGAGGTTAACAAGAATACATAATTAAAAGAAAACAGTGAATAATGGCACGGCTGAACAGTTTATAAAATTAGACAAGAAAACTGGTGCTGTGTCAGCATGTAGGAGCCAAGAAAAAAAATAGGGTGCTTGACAAAATGCACACAAGAATTAAGAAGTCAGAAAATGAAAGAAAGTTTTAACTCTTCAGGTTTTGTTCCATTAGCAAAGCAAGTGTCTTCCAGAAAGTAATTTAAAGAAAACTGTAAAATATATAAATTCACTCATTCCTTCCATACCATGCTATAAGATGAAGAAATAGCATAAATACAAATTTATAGGTATAAATGTCTCAGTTCAGCAGAACCTACACATACTGCAGTAGATTTGCCATCACAAAGAGGTGACAATGCTGGCTCAACACACAGACACACCAGAGCTGGCAAAACATGACAGAAAAATTCCTTTTTTTTGTATTAGAAATGAGGCCAAAGCTGAAGGCCAAGTGTAAGTACTATCCTGGCAGGTCATCTGCCACTAGGAAGGAATTGCAGTAGCTCTGCTGTCCTGCTTGCTGAAAGTAAGGACCAAAAGGAATACAAGCAAGTAGTAAAACTGATTTAAAATTAAAACAACTCAAATGTGCATATCATGTCAGGCAGATGGTAGGAGTAAGGAAATTATTCCTGCAGTACAAAGGAAGGACATAGAGGAATCTGTAGTAGCAAGAAGCAATGAATATAGAACGTCAATCCTTTTAAGCACTGTATTCTCTCAGTCTGTTTACCTACTGTGGAACATTTCCTAAAGAAGAAAATACATCTAAGCAGGCATTTGGTTTTTAAACTAATAGCATGTTAAAACTGTGTCTGTACTATCTGTAAGAATTTCCAGTTCCTGCAATGAGTAGAAATTAGATAGAATAAGAGGTAATTCAAACAAAATGACAAATATTTCTATTTTTCCCATCACTTATATCCCTCTATTTAAGATCAAATAGGGAAAAAAAAAAAAAAAGTGGTTGCAGGTTCAGTGGCTAATACTTAAGGTCTCCTAGTGGAACTTTAGACAGACACGTGTCTCCAATGATAAGTTAACATTTTACTCCCTGTTATACCCCAAGGAACAGGGAGACAGGAGCCCATCCATATGTTTCCCTTTCAAAACACTCACTAGAAGACTTCTAAATCCCAGAAACCTTCCCCTACCCCTTCCCATTCAATGCAGCACCCAAAAGAATGCAAAGGATACAGCATAACCAGCAGACTTTTCCCTGGGAGAGTACATGCATGTGAAGGACATTTTTGTCTACTTTCCCAGCACACTGAAGAATGCACTTCTCTTCCCTCTTGAAGAAGAGCAGTTTGTCTGTCTCTGAGCCATCTGAGGGACTGACATGGCATGGCATGACAGGATAGGGTAGATGCTCTTACCCAACCAAGGAGAAGAGCTGGCAGAGACACGTTTTGTCACAGCAAAATTCAATCTCTATTTCTAGGGCCTGAAATCCCAGATGGGGTTGGTTTAAGACCCCCCACCTAGGGCTGCAGCAAAGCTGAAAGGAAGCAGCTCTACAGAAAGAGGACAGCTACGTCTGGTAGAGGGTATGCTTGTGCCCCAAGCTGGCCCTCTATCCAATGTGAGGGTGCAATCTTCTCTTCCTTCTTCTTTTTCCAGTGAGAGATTCCCATGGGGAGGCAGGCACAGAAGCCCAGGAGGACAGTGCTACCTGCTCACTGTCCATGACTGTATGAAACAAAAGCAAGCACCCAATGCCATCACTACTCTCGTCCTCCAGTTTTGTGTTCCTCAGTTTATTCTCATTTCAACAGAAAGGCATCACGAGAGATGTTTGCAAGCTCTATTGACAGGTTCAGGTAGCAAGAATAATTGTGTTCTGATCTGAAATCATAAAAAAAGTACTTACAAAGTCACTAAACACAGATTGCAGCTTTCATTTTGTTCCCCAGGCAGCTGAGCTGGGACAGTCCTTAAGTGTGATGACTCTGGACTTCAGGCACTGGCAGGAGTGGAAGAAGGTTGTCAGTACCTCATAATTTTTGACATTAGTTTTCCTTTTCCTTGGCAGCACTACTATGTAAATAGCAGCTTCTACTTCAAATACATCTAGCTGTGTTTCAAGGCAGACATTTGTTTCTGTGTACAGTTACACATTCTTATAATTTTTTCTCCTTTATCTTTCCTTTTCTCCAGTTAAATGTTTGCTTTCCAGTATATAAAAAAGACATATTGTTTCTGAGGTTGGAGACTTTTTTCATACGCATACCATATGTCTAAATTTCCACAACTACTTAACATGTATTTGTGATTATCATTACTCTCATTTCCCAGTCTATCAGCAAAATAGGATAAACTTAACCTACTAAAAGCAATAATTGTTTTTGGCTTTAGAGGCCTGAATTTTCTAATACTACAGGGTTTTTTTTATTAGAAATTTTATGCTATCTATAAGAACACTATTGCTGCAACATGTACACCTGATGTACTATTTTAATTTACTATTATTTTTAATCCATATTTTTATGTGATATATTCTTTCTTGAACAATACTCACATTGATACCATAAAGTATTTTAATCATTGGCAGAGTGATCTTCACTCAAAATACTTTTCCTCCTTTTGCAGCTACTTTGCATCAAAAGATTGAGGTGTTAACATAATAATTACTAAATTGCAGCTCAAGAAACAAATTATTTTGTAAAATCAATCCTGGAGGGTACTGGAAACATCTTCTGAAGCACTGAGTACTTCCAGCTTCTATCAGCTTCAGTGAGAAAGGCTGGTGCTCTGCAGCTTGCAGAATTGATCTCTTCCACGTTATCAGTTGCCAGCTGTTATCTAATACATAATCGTATTGTATGAAAAAGAGCTATTTTCAGTGTTCATTGTGGAAGAACCATTAAAGAGATTTACTTGTCAGACTTCACACATCATTAAATCACTTCTCTATGAAAGAAAAAAGTAGAAGATACATGAAATTATCCCACCAAAAATTGTTGTATCTGCTTTCTGCATTAACTATCAAAGTAACGTTCACATTCTTTTCAAGTATCATTATAGCATGATTTTGCATTAGGAAACAATGAAAACTGCAACACTGCTTCTCAAATAACTACACCCCCACTCTCAAAGCTGCTGAACTACAGCTCTGCTCAAGAAATTGAAAGAAGTTTTTGGCAGCTGGGGGATTACACACCTAATCTGCTGTGCCCAGTTAGAAACAGCTGTCTGCATCTCCAATTCTTTTGTTCCTAATCAGATGAACTGCTTTCTCACACTGGATGCATGTGTAACTGAGTAGGCCTGTAGCTTTCCCTTTTTGTTCACAAGAAGGGATATGTGCACAAGAAATGCACAGTACAAGAGCCAGGAAAAGCTGGGGGCTGAGTCAGTCTCATCCTGTCACTCGGGCAGTTTGACACACCAGTGCAGCAATCCCTCTCCTGATGCTGTTTGGGGTGTGCTGCTCTACCTGGCCATGGCCTGTGTCCAGACCAAGGGTGTTTGCAGCATACATGCCAGAGCAGGCAAGAGCAAAGGGCACTGGTAATGCTTCTTTTGAGAGTCCCATCCCAAAAGAGCCTCCCAGTCCTAAAAATGCAGCCTGGAAACTCTGCAGGTCCTGGTGACAATTCATCATGTCTCATCTTAACTCAGCACAACAACCACTGCAACTTGTTTTCTTGTGACTCAGAGATGTCCTGGTCAAGCTTCTCTCTTCCCAGCAGCTCCACATTGGAACTCCAGGAACCAGGGAGAGAAGAGCACTCCTGCCTCTTCCAAATTCCCAGCCACAGCATCATCCCAGAAGCTGTCACAGTGATGGTCCATGCATCAGCTTCAGCTGGCATTCTCCTGGATGCATTTGGTACATGATGGTGACAAGTGAAAAAAATGTTTTTCCGTAATCAGGCCCTACTTCAGAGCTGAAGAGGGCAGCTGTGCATGCCCCATAGTCCCTACAGGACACACATTTACTTTTCAGGCACTGGGGAAACCACCTGACTCGCTATCATTTCACTGGACAAGAACACATTCCCAAAAGACCACAACAGGAAGATAAGTTCAAACAACCCCCCACCCTCTTCCCCCCCAAAAAAACCCCAAATCTTACAATTTTTTAATTAATACAAATGCATCATTTCAAAGGTCCAGCTCAGTTATATCATGTGGAAGTTTCAGACTGTGCTTAGCATCACAGTATCTGAGTGCCTTCTGGCACAGCATTAAGCAACCTAACATCTGTCATGGCTTTTTTTTTTTTTGTTCTCTTGCTTTGTATCCTTTGTCTACCTCCCTCCTTCCAAGGCAGATATTTGAAGTATGGAATGGTTCATTTGGGATATTTTTAAAGGTTAGTGTTATGCGGCTGTGTGTCTGAATATGCAATAAAAGCTATGTTATATAGCTTTTCTCTATGTTATAGAGAAAAATAGAAATATATATGTTTACACACAATTCCATAGGTACAAACTACCCTCAAAAAATCATAGTGGGGGGAGGCCCTTAATGGAAAGACTTGGAGGAAAATGGTGACTCTTTCCATTGTGGAAAAATCTTATTAGCTCTGCTTTACTGTGCTTTTGGGAAATGCAGAGAGTGAAGGGACTACTAGAACTAACCCATGTGCACCTGAGAGGATGCAGTATCCTTCCTAAGAGCTGTGCATCAGTATCACATCTGCTAAAGCACTCTCACACTGGCACCGTTGTTTAATGCTACCTGCAAATGTCAGGGTGATACTGCTGTTGTAATTCTTACAGTTATTCTCTCTGGTTTCAGAACTCCCCACTCAGCCCTTACTCAAGCTGCACTTCTTTGAAGTTAGTGAGAACACAAAGACCAGTGTGGGGGGTGTGGATGAAGGCGAGGAAATTTCGGAGTTTGGTGAGCTAATTTATTTGACACTGCCATATTTTTATTTTATTGATATTTCTTTTTCAGTTGTCTACCACTGTTTTGAAAATGAGTAGCAGTTTACCTCCTTTACAAAGCACAGACATCAGAAATAGGAGCCATTTTCCACACACTACAATTCTGCATTCATTTTGCCAGGGACTGCACACACTTCCCTTAAGAGAATCTCTTCTTCATACTTGATCTGTTGTCTCCCTGTTGAAAATATCACTGACACCGCTGAGGCTAACAAGGTCAAGTGCTTTGAGATGGAAGCCTTTTGTACTGATGAACAGCTGAAGGGTGCGACATATGTTTTAGGGCCTCAGCAGCTGGCTCAGTGAGAGCCTCTTGGGTCTCTTTTAATGATAAATCCAGGCCCTGCTACTTCATCTCAGCATGGAAATAGCAGCATGTTAACATTCATCCAAACTCTTGTGTCTGTCATTAATGCAGCCCTTCTACTGTAGTTACATGGCACAGCACAGCTGACATATCACCTGTCCTCCCACCTCGCAGAGCACTAGGGCAGGTTATGCATCAGTGCAGGATTTAAATGCCATTTGACTGAAAACTACTGATTACTCCACATGTTTTAGTTTTAATTTTCCTGAATGCCAGCTGATCACAGTTGTTTCTTCCACTTGCTATTTTCTGTACTCTAAATACATATAAACATATGTGTTTATACATATAAATACATGTGTTTATACATACATATGTATGTAAAAAAAGCTCTATAACCAATGCTTTCAAATCATGTCAGTCACACTCACAATAGAAAAAACAGACATATCTGCAATTGTCTCTGCAGGGACAAATCAGCTCAAGGCTGCACAACATCCCGAAGGTCACAACCTCCCATTGAGCCATGCTCAGAGGAATGAAAGAGAGTAACAAATTCACCAATAAATGCTTTCTTTAGTAAAAAGTTTTGAAGCCACTGGTCAGGAGGGAGGAAATTTTCTAACTTCTCCTCTTTTAGCAGTCTTCAGTCCTCAGCTTTATTCTTTAACAAGTACTTTGGGATCCTTGAGAGTGAAAGGTGCTATATAAATGAGAGATGTATTAATAAAATCCCCAACTGCAGTTCAGCTGCAAATGGGAGCTCCTCCAGCTCAAGGCTGGAGTAATTCTGCTAGGCAACCACAGATGGTGTGACAGATGATCTCAGCAGCCCATCCTTCTATGTTTTTTTTTTTAGTTTAAATTAAAACAAAAAAAAAGAAATTATAAAGCTATCTTGGCATGCTACAGATTTCAAGGGCCTTAAGTTCATCTTCAGAGCTAGGTTTGGTCCCTTTACTACTATTTCTTGTCAGAAAGTTTTATACCTGAATCCAGCTGGGGAAAGAATGTGTATGCTAGACATTTGCTTCCACCTTGCCACAAACGGCAGGGGAAGGAGAGATGTGAATGCCTGGAATAAATGAATCTTTCTTGTTGAGAACAGAAGCAGACTCGTCATCCAAGAAAGAGTTCAGAACATCAGTATTTCTGGTTCTGTCCCACCTAGCTGACTATCCAGTTATCCCTTAACAGACTTTCTTTGAGGTGCTGGTTCTTTCTAAGCACCAAGAGCAGTGGTGCCAGTGCTAGAGTTAAACTATAAACCAGAAGATGAAGGACAATTGACATAATGAAGACAGGAAGAAAAAATTAAAAGGGTGTGTGAGCACAGTGTGGAGATAACCTGCTGTTAGACTTGTCAAAGAAAATGTTCTGGAGGTTGGAAATAGGCTTACGAGCCCTGTAAAACCAATGTGATTTTGATACAGAGGAGTTCTATCAAAACACAATAGTAACAGTTGCTCAGATCCCAAAGTTTTTAATAGACTATTACTCATAGATGTTTAAATCTGCTCCAGAACATTTTTTTTTTTTTGCCTCAGCATTGTGGCCTAAAATAGGAGTCCCTGCAGAAAATTGAGAGTTAGGATTTTTGCACATAGTTGCCGATGGAACATATTGTGATTGCTGCCATTTGTAAAATAAAACGTTTTTTCAATTACCAAACAACTTTTGATGAAAATGAGCATAAAAAGCCAAGCTTTTTCTAATTTATTGGGGCAGAAGTTTTACCCTCCAACTCAAACTTTTAATTTGACCACATATTATTTATCTGTAAATTTAAGGAAAATTCCCCTTCCCTTCCTGTGTCTGACAAAGGTTATGTAGGTAGATTATTGAGTTAAATAAGGGTTAAAGTGTTAAAGTGTTGCTTAGTTGCTTATGACTTTTGTTGCTGGTCACTGGGCAACACCCTTAATTCCCTTTAATCTTTTAAACTCTAGACCATTCATGGACATAATGCCAAAAATAGGATTAAAAATCTAATTCCTAAATGAAAAAGTAAATTTAGTTGCTTTTAAAAGCCAAGTTTTCAAATATTATAGTTATGATGAGATTTCCTATTTTCCCCTCTTTTAAACTAGAATATAAATATGGGCATGCCAATAAAGTCAGTGGTGTGACACCAAAACTTGGTCCATTTGTCCTCAAGTGTTTGAGACTAAAATAGGAAAACTGTAGAAACTTCCTCATGAATGGAAGCACAAAA
>NC_031769.1:58172560-58175151 GCF_001522545.3 Parus major
CCAGTCCTGCAGGAGAAGGGATGAAATATTCTGCAATCAGCTTATCATAATCAAATAACTTTATTTTACCAGTGGCACAGAGGCTTTCAATTTCACGAAAAATATTGCAGCAAGAATGGGAAAATACGTGTTCCTTTTACTGACATCAGACCTAGCAGAAAGAGGAAGGGGAAGGGGATTTCCCCAGAACTGCTACTCAAGTGTCTAAAATGAAGACAGACCTACATGGGAGAAAAATTTTATTTTTGGTCAAGTTAGGAGCATCATGCATGCAAAAGCCTGACTTAGTTTTACACTAATGACATGCTCACAGCACTTACTGATCATATCATTCAAACAAAATAGGAAGAGTCAACTGCTGCTAGCTAGATACCAAAGCTGTCCTGATGCAAAGTAGATAAATGTTGTTAGCATGTTAATTCAGAATATTTTGGCCAGGGTTCTTGTAGCAGAAACAGAAAACCCTGAGAAGGATTACCTAAAAACTAGTAGTTATTTGCAGACTTCTTTTCAAGCAGAGAATGCAAAATGACACTCTAAAAAAACTTATCTGCATGACTAAAGCTGGCCTGTGAGACAGGAAGAATAGGTTTCA
This sequence comes from Parus major, assembly GCF_001522545.3. Classification (NCBI taxonomy): domain Eukaryota; kingdom Metazoa; phylum Chordata; class Aves; order Passeriformes; family Paridae; genus Parus; species Parus major. The sequence continues at coordinate 58,173,156 of NC_031769.1, forward strand.
TTCAGAGACAGCTCTAAATGCTGAATATTTGTATTGAGGGTAGAACAATAGCCTTGTTTATTTGAGTCTCGCTAATGTATTTACCAACTATAAGGATTTCTGTTCACTGATTGCGGGTCAAAAGGTTATCCTGGAGTATTATTTGGCAAGATTGCTCTTTATTATAATGAACACTGAAGATGCACATCAATAAAGTGGCTATTTTTTAACACTTTTCAGTGCTTTTGAGACAAATACAGTTTTGAAAGCCTAAAATGTGTCATGGTTCTTTGAAAAATCTGCTATTAGGTACTAACATATTATTTTCTGCCAGCTCTCTGAATTCACATTATTTGCATTAATGCAATAAATTAATTAGCATTACCACTTTATTTGTTTTCACAGCTGCTTAGCTACAATGAATATTATTCTCTTAAATCATTCTGTCATAAAGTGTTAATTATAAATGTCTTTTATAATAATAATGGTTTCTATACTATTAATAAAACCCTTGCAAAGAGTCATTGCAGTAAATGTAAGATTATTAGACTATTTCCAAACAATGCCAAAATGGTTAGCAAAATAGTTGTTTCATTAGATTCTGTTGATGATTGATTTCTCGGGGATCCTTTAAGTATTTTAATGAATCTCCATCTGTAGCCAGAGAGCTTTGTTAAAAGTCAGGCATCTTTTTGTATTTCAAATCCATATTGCCTGTTTAGAAATGTGCATGTGCACCAATTCTTCCGATGTGGAGAGCCGCCTCTTTGAATGATTTAAGGCCAGTCCTGCAAATCTAATCCAGCCAGCTCTCTTACAGATGTTGGACAGGGTTTTACTTCATTAAGGCTCAAAAAAATCATCCTCTGTTACCTCTTTTTTTTCTCAAGAAATTTCTCCTGGTTTGTCTTCCACTGTCTCACTGCAGGAAGAAACTACTGGGTAACTTTAACTCCTTCTGCAAGGTCTTGAATCTAAGTGATCTTCAGATGATCAAGGCACACACACAACACTTGGTCATCTACACACACTGATGGATATGGATATGGATATGGATATGGATATGGATATGGTCTTCCTTCTACGAGTCTTCTAATAATGACAGAAAAATACAGAAGTAGGTAAAAATCTGTTTAAAAATGCAGTTCCCTCTCAAGTAAATGCAACAGCTTTCAGCTCAAGAGTGCTGAAAAGCGTGCAGTGTGTCAGTTCCAAATTCCGACTGTCTCAAAGTAAATATTAATAATTATGGGAGGTTCCTGATCACCATAGCTCATTATTCTTACAGTCATGAGAATAGGATTGGAATTTCTCAGCTGAACATTCCTACTATGAGTAAAATGTGATGTCAGGCCTTTTCTACTTAAAAAAAATATTTTTAATATTGTATTTCTTCCTCAATTTGTTCAAACAATAAAGTAAAGTAGATTTTGTCACAGTAAAAATAATCTAGTTTCTTTCCTACTGTCAGAGTTGAAAGAAAAAATTCAAGATGTTTTAGGTAAATTACATCCAAGAATTAGATAATATAATTGGGTTTGTTTCAGTTATAATTAAAAACATACCAAGAACCAATCCACAATGTACTGAAACACAAATAATTTAAATTCCAAAGTTTGTTAGTCTTTCAAGAAAACAACTAGCTGCTAAAATTAAGCAATTTCATCCTCTACTGCAAGCTTCTTCTCATCCTTCAGTCTAATTCTCCCACTGCTTGTTAGGAAACCCACAATGCTACCAGACATAACATTGTCAAAAAAGGATGGCGTCTATGTCAGAAAATTCAGCAGAGAAATGGTTGAAGACAAAATAGGAAAAAATCAGAACTATACTGTGTAATGCTTGACCTTCTTTCAAGAATGTAATTATTATGGAGCTAAAAATGTGCAAAAGAAGAAGGGAAGGAAGGGAGGGAAGGGAGGGAAGTCAGGCAGGGAGGCAGGCAGGAAGGCAGGAAGGCAGGAAGGCCGGAAGGAAGTGGCGGAAGGAAGTGGCGGAAGGAAGTGGCGGAAGGAAG
>NC_031769.1:58175942-58220252 GCF_001522545.3 Parus major
AGGAAGGAAGGAAGGAAGGAAGGAAGGAAGGAAGGAAGGAAGGATCTGGAACATTTGCTGAAACCCAGGTTGTAAGTTTCAAAACTGAAAACCAAATAAGCAAGTATATTCTTGTAGCTCAATTCAGATATTGGATTAGGACTTCAGTTCAAAATCTCTTCCACAAGAGATTACATGTAGGAAATTATGATCTGATTTTCTAAAAATACCACTGTGCTTAAAGAAGCACCTGCACACATTTGCTGTGTGACTGCTACTAGAATTTTTTATTATACACATAAATTGTTTAAGTACTTCTTCAAATTTTGCCAGTGCTTGATTGTGCATGATTGTATGCTGAGTGTACCTGTGTTTGAGCTTGGATGAGGAATGTGCTTTTGAACTGAATCCCCTGACTGCACCCTCACCAGGCATCTGCCTGCATCCTGGAGCGCTCCCTGAACACATGGACAAGGCCTCTTTCAGATGAAACTAAGCTTTGAGATTTTCTCAAGGAGGGCACCTCATGCAGTCTAAATGCAAATAGGATTTCAGCCCATGGGACTGTGACCGAAGCAAAAATCCATCAAATGTGTATAGCACAGACATGACATCCTCAGCACAAATTGTTTCACTCCACAGATACTACTCCACACCACTTATTACCATAACTACATGTCTATTTCTGTAACAGGACTTAAAAGCCTAACGAAGGATTTTGGTTTAGGATGCAATAGCTTCAAAAGCCAGAGAGGATCTGAGAGAAAGGTGTTCCCCTGTCCCTCACTCCTGATAGGTTTACTTAGTTGCTACTCCCTGAGTATGACTAATACACCAAGTTCAGCCTACCCAAAATACAGTAGAAGTTGTTTCTTTTTTCCAAAGCAGCAGAACTGATGTCTATTTCTACTCTAAAGAGTAGCTGGAGGTGAAAGTGAGTATTGGTCCAGATCCTTAACACTCACACTCATATTTTGCCTTCTAGACACTAGTCTGTAGGCATCTTTTTAGCTGAATGTATTCTATTGTACAGACTATGGCTGAAGAATATTGTGAAGAAAGGGTAAAAAAGAAAAGAAAGAAAACCTAAGTGGAAAGAGCAGAATTTGGTTAGTGACAAAGGAGCTCAGGTTCTTATTTACTTTCTGGTCTGTTCTTGCCTTTTACATACGACTTTCACTGGATAAGTGATATGTAAAAAAGTGTCAGTGATTGCTCACTTTTCACTCTCTTTTACTTGCCTGTAAATGTATTTAGATTTAGATTATTTAGATTTCTGCAATAGCTGACAACCTAAGAGCAGGATTCAGGCAACTTTTCTGGGAGATGAAGGCTAGTTGTTTGAATTCCAGGTGAAGGAATAAAAATCTGCTGTCCCCCAGAGTACACTGCCTTTAGTTCATGTCTAAATAGATTTCCTGCACTGCCTTTAGTTCATGTTTAAATAGCAACATGTGATCAGAGCCAGAGCCACCAGCAACCTTTTAACCTTTCAAAATATTGAAGTAGCTCTTCCTCCTTGCTTCCTAACACCCTCCCTCCCCAAAATGGTGATGCTGGTAGTCTCTGAAACAAGTGGTCGGGGAAGGAACCTGAGCTTTCTTCTGAAATCTATAACTTCATACTGGATGGTACCTCAGCTGCTGTGCTGAGGTCCATACCAGGAAGGAACCAGAGGACTAACAATCCTTACTCCTGCCCCTAGCACCAGCAAAACTTCCAATCTAATGCATCAGGAGCTCCAGGCTGAAAGCACAGCTGTTCTGCTGCAACTTCTGGTAGACAGGTCTCCTGTTAGAACACCAAGAGTCCCATCCTGCCTGCAGCTGGATGGGAGGAGCTCTTTAAGATGTACTACTCCCTTTAAGAAGCAAGACGGATGAACAGAGGCAGATGCAAGGCAGTTCAGCCAAGAGACATAGGACACCATAGACTGGAGCATGGCAGGAGCCTTGCCATAATAATACAGATTTCTTAGTGCTGAGTAATTTTGGGTTCAAGTGTCTACTTACTGTGGCCCTGGTACACCAGTCACCTTGCCTAAAGGCAGAATTCATCTTTTAGATCTTGGACCCCACACTGGATTTCCTGAGAACTGCATGTGATACTGCCAAAAAATACCAGGCCCAAAGCATGCCAGAACAAGATAATAACTCAGTTAAATGGGACTGTACCAAGCCTTTCCTGGCCTTCATGCCCTGCTTAAGCTGTGAAAGCCCTTCCCAGTTCCATTTCATTTACAAAATGGAAAACTAGCACTCTCTCCCTATCCTCTGAAAGACACAGTTTCAGGAATCAAGGTCTTTAAACAGGCCAATGCAACCCAAATCATGAAGAGCTGGTAACCATTTCTGGCTTCATTTAACCGACAAGCCTTGAGAAGCTGAAGTATTTAGATCCCTGCACTGCTTGGTTATAAGAGACCATCCAGGAAAGAAATTCCACCTCTTCTTCCCCCTCTACATCTGATATATTCTTCAAAGAGACCACAAGCAAGTGGATGCTGTGTATTTAGAACCTCCTGAATATGAGCTTGGCATGCAGAAATAGGAGGGAATGGGAGAATCAGAAACTTAGATATTCTCAGGGTCCCAGTTTAAACACAGCCTTTGTTTACAACACCACAGACTCTAAACCTGCATTTAAATTTCTGGCTGAAAGGTTGTTTTGTGGCAGCTTTCTTTGAAAACATGTCACACTTAAAAGAGCTGCAAGTCATTCCCTTGTTAACTCAGCATACTTCCAATTTATTTTTCATCGACTGCTACATCCCTAAATATTTCCTTTTAATATACCGTCTTAGAATTTACACAGTGAGCTTCCCCATGCTATATGGCTGAGAGGAAGTGCATACTGTGATGATTGCAGCTCATCCATGATGAAAAATATCTATCATTATATGCTGCCCCCCCAGTTCTCGTGCACAATTATAATAGCTACACTTTGGTGCAATCAAAATGCTTTTTATAAAGAGCTTCCATATAATCAGGAAAGGAGGGAAAAAAAAGCGGATAACTGTATATAAACATTGCCAAGGACTTAGTCCTGTTAGAAACCACAAGGCCATTGAGGTGTGCCCTCTGCTCCTCTGAGCTCTTTGCCATTGAGGAGCCCCCAGCAGATGTCAGAAAACACTGTGCACCTGAGTTATGAGCCCACAGACTGGTACATTCCTGGCAGCACAGTAGGTTAAATCACATGTACCTATTTGGGACACAAGCTCTACCAAAGGCCAAAGTTACGAGTGCAAAAAGTAAAGTGGACAGTGAAGCAATGAGAAAATTAATACAGTTAGGAATTAAAATTCAAAACATTTACAAGAGAAATTAATTATACTAGAGGCAAAAGCATTATTGAAAGAAGACAGCAGAAGGAGGTACTCTGAAAACCATCAAACAGAGTGGAAAAAGGGGACCCTCTGCCCGCCTGAGCCATATCCCACTGAATCTACATGACTCTGAAATGGCTATGCCTCAGCCAGCTAGGAGATGCTTCTCTTCTACTGCTTCCTTTTAGAAAACCATCTGCTTGATTACACAGTCTCCACATTGGAGGAAATTGCAGGAATCACACTGTTTTCTTCTGCCTTACAAAACTGATATTTCAAATATAAACAGATTCCATTGAAAATGTAAAGGCTATTCTTTGCCAAGTTTTTACTAATCAAAAATAGTTCAACATGAATTTGCAAAATATCTTAGGCAACATGAAACTGCATTTTGTGGACAAAAAGTTTTTTAGGAAAAAAAAAGATTATGTGAAGCTCTAGTGTAAATCTCTAAATTAAAAAAAAAAAAAAGTAGGGAGAGGGTTTCAAATGGGACTGAAATAAAATTTGATGAACACATCCTTTTTCTCTCTCTCTTTCCTCGCCCACAGCATTTAAAGGCAGCAGGGCATTGTGACAACACAGACAGCTAATTGCAAGGAAATGGATGTCTGATGCCATTAACACTACCCACTTTCCTTGGACATTTAAAATAAAAACAAAACACGCCACTAGGCACACAGTTCTCTCCCTGGGGTGGAGATGAGAGGGCGCCTGAGCTACATGTGATAGATGTTAAGTCAGATTGCTTAATGCACAACTGGAGGGAGCTCAAATACACCTAAATGAAGACAGTATTTGAACCTTGATAAGACAAAACAGAATACTCACATCCTGCAGTGTAGATGTTCAGTCTTAATTTTAGGTAACAGCTATAAAACTTCACCATTTGAACCCAATGAAGTTGTCATTTAAGCACTCAAAGTAATTAAAAATAGTACTGTCTTTAAAGTAAAATGAATAATAACCTACTGTACTCAGGCCATAAATAAGAAATTTGCTACATGTACAAATACAAGGAAATAGAAATAAGTAATTGTGAGAAAAAAAATAAAAGCTGTCTGAAAAGTATGCTTTTGTTCTATACATGACAGTAGGAAACAGAATTCCAGATGATCACTAATTTAGCATTGGTAGCAGGGAAAATGATACAAAACCATTTCTTGTTTCATTGGATGGTCAAACGTAGGCATTACTCAAATGCAGAGTTACATGAAGAACAGGAAGAGGAAAAAAACTGAAATGACTGAAGAAATTGCTCAGACTCTCAGGAATGCTATCACCCATGCCATCATAAGTGATGGATTTAAACTACTTTAAAAATTCAATGAATATATTTGTTTTAAAAATACACCTGCAAGACATTATCATGTTTCCATTTTGAACAGTTGTGTACTAAACCTCTAAAAATGTTTGGAAATAAAAATAGGTTAATTATAGTGGCGCTGTTAAGCACCATCAGAATTACTGAACTTACTTGAATAACTGCACTATTATTAACTTTGAACTTGAAATAATATGTTTTTTATAACTTACCCTCTTATTTTAAACACTTATTGTCACACAGTGAAATATGACTAACTAGATTTGATTGTATCTTTTGAACCACTCATTTCCCCTCTAGTTAAGAAAAACATCTTCAAATCATCATTGCTAGAAGTCAGAATTTGAAATTATACTGTATAAACACAACAGATCATATTATTAACAAAAGATACTTTTGTTGGTAAACTGGTCTACCATTCACTACACTTCCTTCTTTGGAGGAAAAATGAGTAGCTACTATTTACAATTTGGGCTACAACCTGAAATTCACTGAAATCAGTGGGAGATTTTCCTATTAATTTTGGCAGCAGCAGGATTGGACCATTAATGTAATAAAATAGGTAGTGTAAAAAATTCCCAGCTCAAGTCATTACTGAATTAGCAGCCTGCAATTAATTTGCACCATCTCAAGTTACTAGATAAAATTAAACACCTACAAATCTAGTTATGAAACATATATAAAGTAAAAATAGATAATAATTTGCTATTACGCATTACAATAATAATTAAAAGTCTGACCTAACTAGTTATTAAATTACTATTTGAATTATAAACAAATCTTAATAAGTGCCATTAATTTAACACTAGTGATTGCCTAGAAAAAGCAGATAATATTTTTATAGCCAAAGTTTTTTTCAGTTTAACTTATGTTGTGCCTTTTGTAGCGTATCTCTGAAATGATCTCAGCAGTAAATTGCTTGTGCTTGTCTGCTGATTGTGATGTGAAGAGGCTGGTTGGGGCAGCAGCTGAAGGGCTCTATTTATACACCTGGCTGGTTAGATTGAATGGACCTGCAGGAAGAACCAGCCCCATCAGAGTTTCTTCAATGGTCTCCATCTTGACCTTGAATTTGACCTTTGTTATGGTCCACTTCCATCTCCATAAAAATGAGCTAAAGGCTAGATTGTCATCTATTTGCTCTTTTCTGTTTGCCTGGGTTTGATGATATATTCCTAGAGCTGCCTAAACCAGATTAATTATCACACTTTGTTGTGAATCATAGGAAAAAGAGTTTGCAGTGCACAAGTGAATAGGTGTATGCAATTCCTCACAATGCTGAATTGGCATTGTTATTCAAATCAGAAAATGCTGATTACTAGGGTAACATGGGGAAAGAGGTTCCCACCACAGAATGAAATGAAAAGTCAAACAGCTTAAAGGGATCAAACAAATAAAATATGCAAGATAAGCAATTTCTGTACTCTGATCTCAAACTGAAGCTCTTCCCTCCACATTCACACCCACTGTGAAAGTAGCACATACAATGAACAATCACTCCATGGGTTTAGATACAGTATATCGTCTTACCAGAAGTAACAATGAGAATTTCACTGATTACAGATGTTTTCCAGAATTTATCAAGGCAGGAACTTGATTTGTCAATGAGTGCTCCCTTTTGACTCTTTTGAAGGTAATTTAATAAAATGTGCACAGGTCCTAGTGCCTGTGTTTCAAGTAATTGTATTTTGTCTGTAAGAGAGGAAAATACATTTTTATTTAATTTATCTTTTAACCGCTGGGTAGAGATTAAATAAACATGCCATAAATTTCAAATTAATACTGTAAAGAAAATGTAGCATATCATCCTTAGGTTTGAGTAGGTAATTTCTCATTTATGTAAGGCATAATTTGTTAGAATTGCAGTTTTTCCATGTGCAGACACTATAAACAGAATTGTACAGCCCTATACCTCTTCTTAGCTATACACTCCATTAAGTAACAAGTTTGTGTGCCAGGCTGTGTTTGGGCATTAATTGAGAGCTCATGAGTTTAATTTCCTGACTGAGATCACTCCATTCTGGTACTCCTTGATAGTGGTCTCGGGTCATTGGTGCTGGTGTTTAACTTACACCAAAGGCAGTTCTAACAACAGGTACCAAATACTGCAGAAATTTAGTATTTTTTTTCTTTCTTGATTTTTTCTTTTTTTTTTTTTTCCATTTGTATGGGTCATTAGAATGTTTCAGATTTTAATCTCACCATTACACATTTTCATATTACAGTTTTGCTAATGCTCTCACAGTGTATTAGGGCTAGGTACACAGTTTGACTGCAATAAATATTACAGAAATTATTTGCAAACCTTTCTTTTAAAATCCTTACCATAAATCTGATTTCTTTTCTCAAGAAAAATCTGCTGTAGTTTATTGAGGTACCTTTAGCTACTCACTGATTTGAGCATGTTAGAAAAGCAAATTGCAGAACTATCTGCATGAATAACTGCTGTAACAGATGGAAGTGTTGATATAGAAAGTACTCTTATAACCACCCAATAATGTGCAAGGGAAAGGATTACCCACTACCTCAGACCATCCACAGTCACTGCCCCAAGAAGTCAAGGTGCCTTGGTTTGTTCATTGCTTCTGTGTGGCTACCAAAGGATGGCATTCTCATACAGTTTCTGAGAGGGATCAATGTGTAATGAGAGGAAAAGGAACAAAGGCCAAGGATGACAAGTAAAACAGAAGTCTGTTTGGCCTTAGCAACTGATTTTTAATCACCAAAACTATTCAATTACTCATTAGTACTTCAAAAAAGTATTTAGTTAGAGACTCCTGGGTCAAATTTGGATTGACTCAGCAGAAAGTATAATACTCTCCATTTTTATTCTGCCTTCTATAAATTCAGAAGGAGTTAAACAATGGTGGCATTGTGGTAGAATGACTTACTTGTCATTTGTTGTCAAGGAAAAGGTACCCATTGCTGACTTCTGTACTCTTTGCCATTAGATAAATAGATACACAAACTTCTGGCTGTTCGGACCTTGCAATCCTTTATCCCCAAGAGAAAACCATTAATCTTTTGCATCAGAACATACATCAAAAACTAGAAGCAAGATACCCATGATTCCTTGTCTTCTATTCCCTTGGGCTCTCTGTGCAAAGAGAGAGAGATTGATTTTTACTTTTTTAGGGTGGATTTACTCTTAAATTAGCCCTCTTATTTTTTTTATTTATTTTTTTTTGCAGCATTTCATTCTATAAAATCACAGTAATGCAGAAAAAGAAGAAACAGCAACGCTAACTAGATGAAACATGGATATTACACACACGCGTGTGTGCGCACACGTTTAGGATTTTGAGAGGAATTCCCAGCAAGGGAAACTTTTTTGAGTCAGAAAGCTACCGGGTTTTAATATTATGACAACACTACCAAATGCCCTGTAACTGTGATACCCCTGCAGCTCACTCCATCCTCTGGGAAGTGAAATCCTGCCTTGCAGCAGCAGGAGTGGATACGGTCCCAGGCTCCCGAAGGGAAAGGCGCGTGGCCAAGGGCTGCAGCCTTGGGGTGAGCTGGGGGCACACGGGGCACACGGATCCACACATGCTGCCTTCCCATTAGCTGCTGGCCAGGCTCCAAGAAAAGCAAGGCTGGCTCAGCACAAAGCACAGGAGGATGACTATTCACACGTGTTTACAGAAACAGCTGCGAGGGGAAAGCACGAGTTTACAGCAGCGTCAAATACACGTGGCGGCTGTCAGACCCCAATGCCATGGTTCTGCCGGGAAAAGGAAAGGAGGATGGGGAATCAAAATCAAGTTCCTAATAAAAAAGAATATCCATGACATACATCAGAAAAGTTTAAGCTTGTCTTTTTTTGCACTTTTTTTTCTCTCAATTCCAGACATGAAATATGTGAATGAGAAAAGAAATATGATCTCTGACCTCTACCCCATCTCTGCACTTCTGAACCAACTTTCAGCTGTGTAAAAGAAAGCAAGCAAGCAAGAAATAAAAAGATACCACAAATCAACACAGTTTTGAGACTGGAAGACAGAGTATGTTCACAAATTACTCTCTTTCTGTTTGAATAAGTTTATTTCTGCATGTGTTCCCCAGATGTTTTATTGTAAATCTGATATTGCTGACTGTGCTAGCCAAGAATTATCATTAAACTGTGAAGTTTTTTTATTTTTTTTTTTTTATATTTTTTTGTGGATTGTACAATAAATCTGTATTTTTTTTCTTTTCTGTTTTTAAGATCATCTTTAATTTGGGGGCATGACTCCTTTATATCTGTGATTTCACTGCACTTTACTGCCTGGGTACTTGTAATAGCTGCTATTACTAAAACACAGTCTTTTCACAGAAGAACTACAGAATTTAAGGTTATTTAATACAGTCTTTAAACACATTCATAATATACTAATTTAAAAAAGGAAAATAGACATGACAGTCTGGCCTTCAGGCCACAGGAACCAGTTACTCAGTGAAAAGTCTGATCAGCTAGGATCAACTTTTACATCAGGAATGGATTCCTACAAATCTTATTGCAGAAAATCTCCAAAATTCATAAATCTTTTACATAACAGAGCAATTCTAGTGGACCAATGTTTTCTGGAAGCAAGAAAGAGAGGTGAGAAAAGCTTAATATTGTTGGTCATAAAACACTAGTAGTTTTCCCTGATTAAAAGTTCCATTCTTTTTGAGTGTGCCTGTTTAAAGTGAGCAGTCAAGGGACCTGTTGCAAGAAATGTCCCTTCCCACTCAGCATCTCCTGTGCTGATTGGGATGTAAATGAGTTTCAGAAGTTACTGCAGAGCCCTTGGAATTCCCTCTGCACCCAGGGCTGGCACCAGGAGAAGGAGGTGACACAGCAACATCTGTTGTGAAGCAATCTGCGCCAGTTCCTGCTGCTGTAGAAGAAAACATTCAGAAAGGGAGACAGGCAGAGGTTCACTCCACATGCTCAGAGGAGTGGTGGAGAATGCAAGGGACTTGAGTAGGGACATCTCAGTTTTAGGATTACAAGAAGCACTGGGAAAAAAGGAAAATTTTTCCTTCCTCACCCCAGAAGACGATGAATTATTGTCATCAAAAGAGTGGGGGTTAAATGAAAATCATTTGAAATATCCATCCATGCATCCATGTGAATAAGCTTCTCAAGCTTAAAATGTGTAAGAAAAATTTATAAATAAGAAAAAACCCCAAACATATGTGCCAATTAATCCAATTCTGGTATTCAAGACTTGTGTTTCTTGATTTGCAAAGCCCTGAACGTACTTGAAATGATTGTGAGAAAGCATGAACTGATGAACATTATACAACTATGAATAAACACTGAGGAAAAGTATCAGTATCATTGTTACAACCTGTACAGACCCAAGATTTGCTTTTGAACACTGACACTGATGCTGTGTTTGTAGTTCCCATACCACTAGTAAGGACCTCTGACTTTTAGCAGAAACACATTCTTACTGAGAAAACACCACTGCTGAGGCTTTTGGCTGTTAACATTAATATCCATTAATATCCTGTGCTTGTTTATACCAGATTGCTGAAAGAACTCACAATCTCAATGCAAAATTTCCTTAAAAATAAGTTACCCATTAAGACCATGAGGAAACTTGGCTTGTAACATACTTGGAGTCACTTAGTGTTTACAATTCCATCGAGAGTTTAAACTATAATAAGAAATAGTATTTGGCATCTTATAAATGAAGTTGTTGTTGAGACAGATGGAATATATTTAAATCAAATAGTTCCATTATTTAAAGTATTGTTTATAGCCAATGGGATCAATTATAAATCCTGTGAAATTATGGGATTTGGTTTTAATATTTGTTTTTAATATCCACTCTGTCATTTGACTTTTTTTTACATCTCACATTGTATGCATATTAGCTTTTTGCCAACAACTATCTAATGGGTTTTATTCTGTAGCCCTGTTTCAGATGTGCTTTAAACAGCATGGTCAAGCAATTTTGGAATTAAAGGTCTTAGAGACACATTAGAGACAAATTCTGCCTCTAATTCAGTGCTCTAATTGTTGTAAAGGTCTTCAGTTGCACCATGCACAAAGGTCAGCTCAGCTCAGCTCTGAGTGACTAAACTTCAAATGTCACAACTTGATTATCTCCTATCTCCATCATAATTGTACATCCTGATTTACAGCTTAACTGTCTGTATTAGTTCAGGCTTCACAAAAAAACTCCCAAAACTGATTAAATAATTAGTTCATGTGCAGCTAGCTTGGAGAATTGTCTTGCCAGGACATGCCACGTCACATTTGTGCACATTTATGCATGCCAATGTGTAATTTTACACTATATATCTAAGAGGGTTCATAGTGAAAATAGGCAGGAACTTTGCAGTGTGGCTTGAGATTCACCAGAATGTGTTATGCCATTAAGATTTTTAAACTCTGCCAGTGCCATCATAGAACCCACTATGAAAGTTCAGGTCGTGAGTTACAGGATTTCTACTTTTATACATTTAACCTTAGAACCCATTCAGTTTTCTTGCTGCAGAAATTATTTCTTTCTCTCTAACTGAAAGACTGTGTTCTGAGAATTACAAGATTTTACTTCATAGAGGCTCAAGATTAATTACTTAAAGTTCACTGACTACTATATCAATCCTAGGGAGGTGACTGAGTGCCAAAAGCCTCTTCTGCTTCTTGTGTCTCTTAAGCTTCAAAATGCATAAATTCAAAATAACATCTTACCTTAAAATAACAGTAATTATGGAAATTAATAAAGTCATCCCTAAAAACTAACACTTGCTTTTACAGAAAACCCCTGAAATTTAGGTGCCAGCTTGACACTGCCTAGTGAAATGTGACTGACTTAAGTGTAAACATCTTGACAGTTTGAGGATTTACAACTGTAGTAAAGTCTTCAGCCTAAATCGCAATTATTACTATCTTTTCAGAATAGTTAATGCAGTTAATCACATTAGCAGTCACTATGTCAATGTTCATCAACTACAGTAAGAAAGTGAGTACAGGGATAGGTCCTTCCTACTGGATAGAAAACCTGCCAGTTTTCAAAGCCCTGCAACTTTTTAATGTTAAACTATTCTTGTGGAAGCACTTGATATTAAAATACAAAGCTAAATTTAAAAAAAAAAAACAAACAAAAAAACAAAAAACAAACAAACAAAACCCTTATAAATAGTTTTTCAAATATCCAGCACTTATCCCAAAAAGTTATTGTAAATTGCTGATTTCTACACAGTCAGCTGAATAACGGACTCACATTGCCTGTGCCTTGCACCAGTGCATCAAAACCCTGGGCACAGAGCTAAAATCTGGAAAGGCTGATTAAAATATATTCAAGTTCAGGTAAAGCAGGTAAGAAAGAAGCAGTACTCCTTATGTAGGGAAAACAGAAGCAGGTATCAGCTAGGAAGTCTGATGACAAAACTTCCACATTATCTAGTGTGTTACTACTATGAAACAGAACTCATAGACATGCTACAGATGTTATTTCATTCATATGATCCTTATGAGAAAACCAAGATATCATCTTCAAAGATTCAGATATTATTCTGTTATAGAAATACCTTTATTTTACATGGATTTTTTTTGTATTTAAGACATGATGGAAATATTATTCATTGAATAACTTAATCTATGTTACATTTGGATATACAGAAAACAATAGATGAAAACTACAATCTAAATCTGGGAGTTTTTAAAAATATCTTGGTTCTTTGAATATTGCTCAACCATTTCTTTGAATGACTTATTTTTTGATCAATACTTTAAAAACCTTTCTGTATTTTAGATTTATAGTATCTTCTTTCTCTTTAAGAAGTCTTTTCCTAATTGAAGAGGTTTATTCAATTCAGCATATTCTATTCAGCACTCTTTGCACAATTATTTTGCACAACTATCTTTATACAAGTATTTCCATATTGATATGATCCCTGTCATCTTTCCAGGTCTGCTCCCTAATTCTACTGTACCTGTTTTTAATGGGTAGTTAGTCAACACAGAGGCATAATGACACTTCAGGTTTAGCTCTGCTTCCTCTGCAAAAATTTCATACAGTTCTCATTGCATTTTTGTCTGAGAGTCAGGCTGTATTTTCAAAGACCTATCCACAGGTACCCCCTTTACTGCTTTCCTTAATGCTGGGTTGGACTCCAGGACTGCATTTATACACGGAGTTATGCTTCCAGAGGTACAATATTCTGTAATATGTCTATCAGGTAAGTTTTTCTGCTGGGCTTGAGAAACAATAAATCAAGGATGAAACTAGCTGAAATATGCTGGAGCATATTTTCCATTGCACCTCAGCACCTGTCACTTCTCAGCTGACCCTTGAGTGATAAAACTATAAGAGAAATGAACTCTGTTCCATGCATTTCTCCTCTCCTACCTAACTGCTGCACTTCATATGGACATTTCTCAATTAAAGTACAATTGATCTTGAAGTCCTGGTCTTGAAGAAAAGACTACCTTGTTAGCATTTTCCTCTTAGGGATCCCATCAGTAGAGGAAAGGAGTAAGGTCTGGAGAGGAAACTAAGTAGATTTGGGGTAAGTACCTCTTTGCAAAGAATGGATTACTGCTTGCATTGCAAGGTTGTGGCCTTCCCAGTGTTTAGAAAGGGGAAGAATAATCATGTCAATCTTTTCTTCTTTTACAGAAAAACAGCTGGTAGAATACCAGGGCTCATTGGTGATGCATGAGTGTTGTGCTGGCCACAAACCACCTGCTGCACTGATTTGCAGAGCAGGGTAGATGGGTAAAACTCAAGATCATATCCAGGCGTTTTGGCTGGACACTGGGCATGCCCCAGGCTACTCAATATATGCTGCAGTTACTAAAACTCTGTGTGGGGTTCTACAATGGGTGCTGAATGAAGTGCAAAGCATTAAACACTCTTGTAAGGGGAGCTGACCAAGACTGTGAGATCAGGCTGGCAAAGGAAATAACTCTGTGATAGGAGTTGGTTAATAAACTTTGCATGTTTTTTTATTTATTTTTTTCCCTCCCTCCTGAGCAAGGGGGAAAAAAAAAAAGGATCATTTGTATTACAGTTATTTGCAATCTAATTTGCCAGGCCAAAGGATAGTCTGAATGATCTAATTCTCAATATACTACAGGACCGAGGTGAAGTACAAATCATCTTAGAGGAGCCAATAATTTTGTTTCAATTGATCAGCTTTTTAGGCAGTATCCTTCGGTTGAGACTTTTCAGATAAGTAAAGTAAATTAGGTTGAAAACAAAATGCTGGCTCCTGAAATGTGGATTTCACAATGTATTTTTGATCTGATAGGAGCTCGGTAGCATTTCTTCTATCCGCTGGAGGCCCACTGAGCCGCGCATACTGTACTCTATCAAAGCCCAGTTCTTTGCAGCTCAGTGAATAAAATACTGCAGTTTCTCCCATTGACTGACTGAAATAAAATAATCTATGATGCATGAACAAGTCTAAATGAAATAATAATATCCTTAGCAGTGAAAAACGGATTGGTAATACAGTAATTGAGCAGATTTATTGCCATCTCCTTGAGCTAGCCTGCTGAAACAGCCTGCTATTTTATTTAATCTCATATCAGAGGAATTACTGGCTGGTAATCCATTGTTAAACATCATTTAGAATGATGGATGAAAATGTCAGCTTTTCCAACATAATCAATTCATATCTCATTAGCACATATTATTTATGATTCTCATAATGGGACCTGCAGGGGTCTCCAGGGGGAAATGGAGACCTCAGCTGTTGTTGAAATGAGATGAGATATACTGTAGCTTATGAGTTAATAACTGCATATAAAAAATACTTCCCCACAGTATTGATTGTCCTTACCATTTTACAAATGAATTGAGTGTCTTGGCTTCCCCTCTTGCTGTGTATGGCAGCTCTTCCCTCTATTCATTTTGTTGCTCATAATTCAGTGAGAAAAATATTAAAAAAGCATATAAGAGTATTTTACAAATAACTTTTAAGACCCAGGGTAGGGGAGTGGTAGGAGTCTTTGAATGTAAAGTAATAAGAAACACTTTACTGCTCTGTTGCTGTTTGCTAAGGACTTTGGGCACTTTTTTCCCCCTCAGTCCCTATGAAGACAAATCGACATATTTCTCCAGCCACAGCACAGTTGCATTTTAAGGATACTTTCTACCGTATGCTGCCTCAAAGACCAATGAAAAGCAAACCTTGATTCATGGATTTAATGCAGCTGATGGTGCAGCAGTAATCATGGTCACAGTGTCAACTGCTGCCTCAATTAAACTACATTTGAGAATCATTTTATGCTTCAGCTCATAAACATCAATAAAGGAAAATGAGTAATAAATGACTGTCTAGAGTACAAAGGACCAGCTCATATTTCAGATGAAAATGAAGACAAAATGTAGCTTTTATTTGCCTGTGGAATTCCCATTAACTGCATCACTGACAGGAGGGAGCTGGATCAATAGTTGGCTGGCCGCAGAAAACAGTTTCTGGCTGTTCAGCAGCCAATGCAAAAGGAAAACTGTCATATTGTGATCTTTATCAGGTAATCTTCATTACACCAGACCAATGATATATGTATATGCTGGTCAGCTAGGGGCACTTCTAATTCCTGCTTCTATTTGTGGTCTGAGCACAGTGTGCTCACAAATTATTTGTTTACAGCCATGAAAAACCTTCAGTGTTCATCTCTTTTATTCTTTTTATAGGTAATCCATAACTGGGAACTTTCTGTCAAGACTGCTTTATTCACTCAGAATTTTTAAGAAAGCAACCTCAGTATCCAAACTTATCTTTCTTCCTGTTTAAGAGGAATCTTCTGGTACCTTTTGTTTGTGGTTTATGATGTTGAGACTTGACTGAAAGATTTACTGGGTATCCTTCAGTAAGTTCTTGGAGGGCATTTCTGCCTTTATTGCAAACATTTCTGGGCTTATTTGAACAAAGGCAACTGCCAGCTGTGAAAGGAAAAACAACACTCTCCATGAGCTGTTTGCTTCCCAGGTGGCAGCTTGTAAGGACAGAAAACTATACATAAAACACGATCATCTCCTATTTTTCCCCATTCCAGACATGCAGAGCAGCAATATTTTGCTCCTTTGCAGTGCTCTGTAATTCACACAGCCTCATCTCTCTGTATGCAAGGTGAGGATCAGTGCATGCAGGCCACCAGCTCTGGCTCAGTTGTGTGCCTCCTGGAAGAACAGTTTCTCAGAACACAGATATTGTTAAAACATTACCACTTACAAATTTAAAGTAAGAGAGAAAAAGTGACTTCCTCTTCACACAATGATAACAGAGAACAAACTGTCAAAACCTTAGCCTTGATTTTAACACAACTCCGTTATTTTTACACTTATTCATGATTCCATTTTTTCTGTACTGTTATGTACTGTTTCTCTGTTTGACTAGTATGCATGTGCATTTCAGGATGATCATTAAAGCTGGTGTTTGCATGCATAAAGTGGATCTTGCTGCAGCTCCCAAAAGTTACCTCTTCTTGTTCTCTCTCTCAGTCTTTTAATTCTGCTTTTCATCCTCATTCTTCTCATACTATCACCTTTCCTTTAGTTTCTGCTTTGTTTCCCCGCTTCCTTCCCAGTTCCTTTCCAGTCTCTGATAGTAATGCTGTATCCTACCTTTCCTGCTACACATTTCACTTCACTTTCACTTAATAAAGACAGAGATACAGAATGATAAGATGACAATAAAAAAATGTGTATACTGTATGTAACTTTATTAAGTACCTACTAGAATATTTTCTTTTAACATCTTCCCATTTCTTTTCAGTCTCCTCAGCAACCTTTATTTCCTCCTCATCCTGTGTTCTGGTTCCTTACCCCAGCCAAATTCTAACTTTCAGTACCATGTATTTATTCTCCCCAACACACTTATTTGTTCTTCTAGTCTCTTTCTACAAAATCTTAATCTCCTCTATCTCTTCAGACCCTTTTCCCTTTTCTACCTTTTCACCTCTCTCCTTTCATATTTCTCTTCACTGCTTTAGTTTCCTTCTGATTTTTATCATAAATGTTTCTTCCGAAACTTGTCACAATCTGCTGAATTTCCCATTCTCCCATGCTGCGTCCTGCTTAGGAAAAAAGCATGAAAATAATATCTGAATAACTTGATTCCCATTCACCTCTCTCAACGGAGGGAAAGAGAAGAGGATACTATTTCCATTATCTTCTTTGCCATGGAACTTCATTCTTCTGGATTGGTCATTCTCTTTTGTGAAAAAAATTGCTTCAAGATCTCAATGACCTGTTCAGTTACAGCAACAGCAAGACAAGTAAAGCTCTTGGCAGTCTATAGAAGACAGTTGTAAAAATGACATTGGATGTGCCATCATGCTTACCAAACCCTTCCCAGCAAGGACACACCACTGAAACCCATCTGCTGTTCATATGAGGAATACATCACCAAGAGGAGAAGCACAGTCTAGCTTTTCCAGCAAGAGTATTTCTAGTCAAATACTAAGTTGTTTTTTTTTTTAAGGAAGGTTTTTAATTTTTCTGAATTTGATTTTTCTAATACTCTAAAGATTTCTGAACGACCTGATGGTTAGACCAAGTTGATCCTGCCTCTTTATCACAATTAGCCTAGAAATATGAAAGTCCACTTCAAAAAATATGACAAAAATTTTGGTCTGATCCTTTCAGTCAAATTTCTTTTTCTTAGACTAAACACAAAGCAAATTATAAAAACACCACAGGGCATGGTTTTCTGAAAGGAAAACCTGGTCAGCACTGGTCACAGAAAGACATTCAGTAAACCCAAATTTTAATCAGCCATAAAGGGTGGGGGGGAGGGGGGGGCAGTTTTTCAATTAGTACAAGTTGAAAATATGATAATAAAATAAGAAAAATGAGAAAAAATTGTTTTCCATCAATGTTTTTTTTTTTATTATGTGGTTTTATTTTGCTTTTAGTGCATGACTGTTATCTTTGTAGAGACCCAAAGTACATTCCTGAGGAGAGGTGGCACTAAGAATGGGAAGTTACCTTGTTCATTGCTATGGAGGTAGATGTAAGCTCCAAACTGAGCCACCAAATATCATTTTTGTGGTTCTAAATTGGATGTATAGTCAGCAATGGAAAAGAGGTTGCTGAAAATAACCCCCCAAAACCACACAAACAAAAACACAAACAAACAAACAGGTAAGAAAAGGGTATAGGACATGTTACAGTATCTGAGGGGTGAGGGGTGGGAATCTGCCAGATGAAATGGAATAATATATTATGCCTTTGTGAGATGCTGTGCTATGCTTTGATAAAGACTTCAGGGAATTGCTATTTTTCATAATTTGCAATATGGGATATAATTAATGCTAGGCTACAGCTTTATCATTAGGCTACAGACATAAATGCATGTGCTTTTTACTTTACATTAAAAGTTGATTATTTAATTAATCTTTGAAAAGTGGATGTGAACCTGATAGTGAGCTTTGATAATTCCAACCCATTGCCATGGACATGCTCAGTCCACACCTGAGTTGCAGATAAATGGCATTTTAAGGCATGATTAATATCATAAATGTTCTATAAATATTTTGCAGGTGGTTGGAGAATTCAGCAGTAATACAACAAATATTGGTGCTGGAATACTATTTTCTTCACTAAGATAAACAAAGAATACAGCAACAGCCTCAACAATTATATTCACTACATGCATTATCTGTATGAGTCTGTGATACTTGAGATGTAATATAGGAAAAGTGTCTTGTCTCACCGACTTTATAAATAAACTTACTAAGCAAAAACATTGAAATATAAATATTTACTATGCTTTACTCACTATATAAATTAGTTCCTGGCTTCCCCACCCCTTTTTGCACTTAGTGGATATGTAGTTTGTTATATTGAATGAAAGAACAGGTATGCACTGCTTTATGCTAAGAACTATGAATAGTGTGTACCTAATACATCATATTGAATGAAAGACTTCATAAATCAGTTACACAAGGGATCATACAATGCTTTTAGTGAATTTCCAAAGAGTCATAAGGATTATAAATCAATGGGGTTTTGATTAATCAACTCACAATATCAGCTTTTGGCAATAGTTATCTGTTGTGTCCTTATTTGGGTGCACAGCAGGAAGACAGGTATCATCCGGAACACAGAGGCTTAAGCAAGAAAATAGGGGAAAAAACTTGCTACACCATTGTGGATACACATATCCACAGTTCCCAATGTCTGGTGCAATGGGGCAGATCTTCAATGCTGCCAACAATCTGCCCTTTAGGCTAGAAATTCAAGTTTTGAATTGAAAAAAGTTTACAGAGTGCTAAACATAAACTGAATTAAACACACAGTCAAATTCTTCTAGTATCTCATCATGTTCCTTAGATGAACTGAGCACTGGAGTGAATAACATAGCTCTCTCTTCTAGATCTAACACTATGCATATATAATGGAGCAGAATCACAAATTTAGCTATGTCTTGAAGGCTACATGCCTGTATTTAGCAAGGGACCCCTGCAGATTAATTTTTCTAAAGAAAATGCTGTTGAAGAGTGAAATCCCATGCACATCGTAAAAGACATCTGACATCAATATTTAATTTTATTAGTTATACTACAGGTACTCTAGGGAACCTGATGGAAAGCCTTCTTAGTATTGATTAGAATTCAGCAATCCCACTGCACACTGTTCAAAAAAATATTCAATTACAATTAATTTTTCAATTTAGAATAATTTAAAATTTATTATGAAAAGTTAATAAAAGTAGATAAAGTCGTACTACACTGGGATTTATGATTGGGAGGTAGAAATACTAACTAGAAATTGCTGTGATTTTTGATTTGTATAATCAATGTTTTTAATTCATTCTAATTGATGTACAAAATTACAGTAGTGGTGTGGGTTTAGCATTTTGTGAAAACTTCAGATTTACTTTTTTCATGTGAAAGATGACTATTAGTATCCTGTGTTTCCTCGGTTTCTGACAAAAGAGATTTAAATGCAATGGTAATGAACCAATTGTTAATCAAAATGCAATGAATACATTAGACTGAATATACCTAACTTTAAAAAAAAAAAAAAATTATTGGTTTTGTCATGTCAGAAGATGTCTCCAGACATTTATCTTCTCTGTGTCAGGAAGAGGATTCCTTTGGGCAATCCTCGACTTATAAATTTTATTTCCTTAATTATTTTCGATACACTCTGGTTCTTGGTGGTTCTTGGAATCACCAAGAACAAAAGTGTCTGTGGAAAGATTAGGATTCAAAGCAGATAATAATGTTTATTTTTAAAGTATCACGAACTTAAAAGTAGAACAGATTACGAGTTCTTTTAGGAGAATTATGTTAAAGCTCAGTTAGCTGGATTTAACCTATTTATGTGAAAATATGATTCTTTCTTACAACATGCAATGCTGGAGCAGCAGACTTAGAGCACTGTCACTGGCTCTAAGTTATTCTGCAGTGGGAAGAGTTGTTTGCCCTTTCTTATGGAAAACAGAGAAACATATTATTTCTGCATCACTGGCAGTGGAAAGCTCTCTCAAGATTTACTCCTCCCACATGTTTTGGGTAGCTCAGACAAGAGATCAAATGAGAAATCACACCAAGTGAAAAATTGGAAAGCAGAAGAGTTTTGCAGACTTCCAGAAAGGAAAGCTAGGAGGAGTTAAGAGGCTCCTACTGGACACCTCTAATTTTAAATTGCTTGTTATGAATCATGCAGTAATGCATTGAAGATACACATACACACCCATACCAACACCAGCATTTAATTTGAGGATTAGGGTAATTGATACTTCTCCCTGTGGATCATGCCCTGTCTCACTGCTCAGGTCTCCTGGAAAGGAGAGGAACAGTTCTTGGAAAACAGAAAAGAATTAAATGAAAATTTTGTTCTGCCAAAGTAGCTGGTCCAAGACAAATGACAGAACAGAAAATTATGATTATGCAAAGCCTGTAAAACTCAGTCCAGACCATGAAGGCAGGCTGCATGTTAACTTGTAATACATGACCAAGACACTTGGAAAATTCGGCTTCCAGTAACTCACCTTGTTTAGGCAGCTCTGTTATTTCTTTTTACTTTACTTTCAAAACTGCTGAGTAATAGACTGCAAGAAGTGAAGCAAGAGAGTAAAGGATGAGCCACTTTCAAGGAAGTAGTCACTTAAGGACAGCAGATTTAGTAGGAGGAGCTAAACAAAGAATTTACCTTAGTAACATTTATGGCAGGTGGTGAAGAATCATTGGCCCATCTGCATATCCTATTGCAGGAGTTTGAAATTTCAGGCTTATACTACAACTTTTAATTAAAACCACAAAATTTTGATGACAATATCTCAGGGAATTAAAAAATCAACAAAGAACTGTCTTTTCCAAATGCTTTAAATTAACTTGGTTGAGATCCAGTCTAAATGAAATATAATTATTACTAGATAATGTGAAGGATTCTACCGTTGTTTTAAGGATATTCTCTAAAGGCTCAATAATTAATTGGCAACTGAAAAGAAAATGAGCAAATGTAGGCAGGAAATTGATTCAATTTTAAGTCAGGGGCAGCAAATTGTTAGGAGGGGTGATCTTGGAGAGGGGAAGATGTTTGAGGTTCTCTATTTTTTTTTTTTTTAAATTTTTTTGAATTTACATAAAGTGTGGAAAGTTTTCCAAAGCAATGTTTTGGATGAAGAATTTGCATAAACCTGCTAAGCAAGTAAAACCCTGGCATGTAGGTAAGAATCTGACTGAGCGTTTGGAAAGGCAGCCTTGCATATCTGGGTATAAAATAGCGTAGACAAAAGCGCATATCAAGCAGCGCAGTGGGGCAAGGATCTCAGAGTTCTATTCTTGCTGTGCACTGGACAGGGACTTCTCATTTCACACATCATCATTCACAGTTTGCTGCAGCCACTCGACACAGTTGGAGCACGTCAACAACACACAAAATGAAATATTTCAGCATGGCTTTCCTTTGGAAAACAAGGGTTTCCATCGCCTTATGCTACAGTGGGAAGAACTGGGAAAAGAAGGAGTTGTGTCTTCTGGTTTGGCACTGACCCACCATGCAAGAAGCACATTCTTAAACCCAGCTGTCAGCCAGGGCATGAATAGGTATTTAAGGGTAGAAAAAAGACACATAATCAGACAGAAATATGAGAGATGCTGTCCAGTTTTACTCTACTGATATCCATTAATGCACTGGGTAAAATAAAAAAAAATTAAAAAAAAAAAAATGAAAAAAATCCTGTTCTATAATAAAAAACAATTTCTGAGCTGACAGCAATAAGCAGGTTACATCTCGCCATTTTCACCCAGAACAATATAAGTG
The DNA here is from genome assembly GCF_001522545.3 of Parus major. NCBI lineage: Eukaryota > Metazoa > Chordata > Aves > Passeriformes > Paridae > Parus > Parus major. The sequence goes on from NC_031769.1 coordinate 58,197,784, forward strand.
TTGTTTAGATGAAGGAAAAAGATAATTGTGTAACAAAAATGGTACAAATAACCTCTGGTCAGAGAAAAAAACAGGTTGTGTTTTCTGAGTCTGAGTTCTCTCTCTTCTCACCCCAATCCATCTCATTCAGTACCTGGTGTTTTTAAGAGTCAGACACATGGAAGAACGACACCAAATTTTGTGTAGTATTATCAGCCAGCCAAAGGCAAAGGACATTACACTATTGTCATGAAAAACATGTGGAAGCACAGGCTTCTGGCAGAGCCCGTATTTGAACTGGTGTTTCAATTTTAATGTGATTTCTAGTGAACCATCCATACTAGTTGTGGCTGTACTGACTGCAGTACCTTTAAGGCTCTTTATGCCTTCTTAAGTCAGCTCTTGCAAGATAGATATGAAACACTAACAGGAAAAGCAAAAGCAACTTAACATGCACTATGACCATAACAACACACATTTAAACCGTTGCTCGGTGGAAGATTATAGTAGCCTAAAAAAACCCCAAAACTCAAATCCAGAGAATATTCCGGAATTTATCCTTTTAAATTTACATTACAAAAATCCTAGATGTGTTAAAAACAATAGGAGAAACCACAATGTGCCAAACTCTAACTTGATTTAAAACTGAAGTATCAGGAACCTCATCATAAGAACAAGGGGAGATTCAGACAGTAAATGGCACTTTCTACAGAGGAAATCATGTTGTGCATTATTTTTAGGTGATTATCAATGACAATTCGAGGAATATTGTTCTTAACCACAATGTGAATCTCCTCAGATGTATTTCCCACCTCACTTAATATCTACCACCCAAACTTTTCAATCACTTAATCAACAGTAATTAATACTAGAATGGTTATTAAAGAGGTTTTTAAGCATTTTAATGCACAATTACCTTCTGACCTGTTTTGAAAATTGAAATTATTTTGTGGGAAAGTGTGGTGAATGTTCAGTTCTGAATACTACTCATACACAATATTTTTCTCCTATGTCAAAGAGGTCTTTCAAAGCATTTCAAATATTAGGAATTAATTTTCACTCCTGTGGATAAACAGTAAGAAAGCTCATACACAGTGGGCTTGTTCTAATTTAGGCACAGAGTCTCAACAAACTTAAACTCGGGCACTTCTTACTCTTGTTGCCATGTTCTAGGCAATAATCTAATTTCCCATCTGTTTAGCTTGAGGAATGCCAATGAAACCGATAGCTCATTTAGGACTAGAATGATTTTAAATTGCATATTTAGTGGACATCTCCTAGGATTAAGCCAAAACAGAAATCTAAAAATAATATCTCTCTACCTTGTTAAAACTCCAGATCTCTACCCCTTTTCCTACAGTTACTGCTTATGCATGAGTCTGCTAATTATTTATTTACCAGCATGATTCATCTTAGACTGGTCACATGAAAGTGAAAAGCAATTCTGAGACTGGATCATCAAGAAGGAATCTCTGGCCAATTCACACTCCATAGCATGACTTATACCAGAGAGATACAAGTTTATATAACTCAAGAATTAATTGCTGGTGTTATCTTCTCCTCTCCTGATTTATTCTTTCTCTTTTTAAAATACAGCAATGGGACAGAACACAATTCATTGGTGTGTGGAATAATCCTAATCCAAAGAAGTACTTTGGTGCTACCACATTGTTTGGTTAAAAACTTAGTAATTTTGACATGACTGGTAAGGTTGACATTTGCTTTATGGCATTGATGATAAAAGCTTAAATGCAGCATGACCTAGTGATTTCAAGGAAAATTTTTTCAAAATTATATATGTGTGTCATGCCTCCTTGGGACCTTATTAAAAAAAAATAAAAGTTATTTTTATACATAATTTAACTACCCATGGGTTTCCCAGAATATAAAAACATTTTACAGTAAACATGAGATTTTCCTCCATGTGTCTCCAACCCAAACTTTCCTTAAATCTGAAAGACAATGAAACACTTGCAGTGCAAATCCTGTAGCATGTGCTTCTTTCTCCTTTCCCCACACAAATCCCACATAATTTCTCAGAAAGTACATTCCTCTGTAATTCCAGCAGATTTTAATTTACATATACTTCCACAGATTAATTATAAAAATTCATGAGAAGCCACTTTATGTGCTGTATAATTTGAGATTATTCCCTGTAGAGCCCTGTTTAGTGCAGCCCTACAAAGCATTCCATGCATTTAGGACCATAAGCAACGGAGGGCATGGGCTGCAGGGCTGAGACCAAGGAATCCTCCTCCTCCTCCTCCTGCTTCCACTTCCATGGGTTCTCAGCTCGAGTCCCACTCCCCGAGAGGCAGGGATGTCACATATGTGCATATTGCTGAAATCAAGGGATAGAAGAATTCAAATAACAAATTCATTGTTTCAATCCTTCGTTCTTCTCTAGCAAGCTCAGGGTTGCTTTTACACTGCCCTCCCTCCAAGGAAAGGCATTGCACGTAAAAGCATTGCTGTGTGGGTTTGAAAAGCACTTTCACACTCTCTTCAGTGAACTGAGAGTTAATCCAGTTTGAGAGGAATGGAGGAATTTTTACATCATTTACCAGCTTATGAATTTTAAGAATAATATAAGTGGATAAACAGGAACATTCAATATTTATTTTATTTTATTTTACTCCTTACAGTAAAACAACATTAAAACCTGGATTTTTTAAGAAACTATTGCTTGCCACACTAACAGGTGCCAAAGGTTAACAGTACCGTCTGCTCCTTATAACATCTTGGAGATGTCAGAAAAACTGAAGCCCTTGGAGATTTCAGATGCTTCTACTTGAAAGTCTATCCAAATAGTGATTAATTACTGGTTATTTCAACAGTGGAAAAAAATCTGCCTGTCACTTTATAAGTGCTTGTTATTGAAATACATGTATTAACAGTAATATTCTGAGCTCGTAATTCATTTATACCATGTTCACTTTATCATTATAATTACTAGGGAAAATATTTTTCATTAAATTATCAACTCTGCCTCAGTAATAAACCCACACTTATTCGTGGCATGTCAAATATTTTCATTATTTTCTATTGTTTTCCATTAGGTAGAAAAATTCAGTGTTAAATCTGTGCTGTTTGCAGATTGTAGGAGCTCTCTCTCGGCTGTTGAGCTCGGTGAGGGTTTCTTTTTTTAATTTTGTTTTAAGAAAAATGGAGAGAATTTCCTTCCCAGCAGCTCTGCTCCTCTAGGTTAATACAATGCTGCCATCACATGGCACACATTTAGCACAGCACATGGGAAAGGGGGAGGTTTCCATCCTAACACAGCTACATTCCAACCAAATACTCACTTGTGCAGAGCCTGACTACGCACACAGGTACTTGGCAGCTGGGTACCGCTGATGGCTGTTATATATCTAATAAGACTCACTCTTTTTTCATGTCAAACTCTGAGACACGGGAATGCTGGATTTCATATTTTATAAATTTAGAATGCCTTCTCTCTTCCAGCTGCTAAGAGGAACTTTCTAATGTTAGGAAATACACATCCCAGCTATGGAAACCAGAACACAGAGGAAAAAGAAATTCAATGAAAACAAACAAGAAAATACAAACAAAAAGTTGTTGGGTTTTTTTTAACTTATAGTCTGTAATTTTATGCTGACAGAGAGGCAGGGTTAATGGAGTCAGAGGGTCACAGACATGATAACAGGAGCACCCCTCAATACTAAACATTTATAGAATTATACCTAGCACAAATATTCCCAAATCTTATTTTAAATGAACGCCTCAGTTAATTTGCCTCAGCATGACCACCCATGCCTTACTTTAAATTTCATGTCAGATTTTCTTTATTCATTCCAAAATTAAGGGAGAGATTGAATCAAATTAACCACAACTTCGTAAACCAATAATAAGTACTGTAAATGTTAATAATTTGAATTGACAAAGATTCCATCTCTAACAGTGAACCTGTTTGAAACAATGATCCCCAAATCCCTCTAAAACCATTCACAAGACCACAGGCAACTAAACTACATGAGGATGCATGCTACAGAACATTTATCCAGAAAGAAAAATGAAGAGTAAAGAAACTCAGAAACTGTAGAAAATCAACTCAGGTACCAGAAAGGAGTATTGAATCAAATGTATCCCATTCCCCATCTTTACACAAAATTAATTACAGAGGACATAAGAAGATACTGAAATGTTCCCAGTTTGTGCTTGATCTCTCATGCTTTCCTTGCTAACATAGTTACCACAAAAGGATTTGTGCCCTTGTAAAAACACAAGTGAGGAAACACTGATGCAAGTAGGAAAAATTGGTGTTTGATAACGGATAAGTAAATTTGATACATGAATTACTAAGCGTGCTTTACAGAGTGATATTTTCTCAGTTACTCAGGGAAAATTGTCTAATGTAAGCCAGCACAGAAACAGAAGGTTTAAGTATTTTTGTTTTTAAAATAAAATATCATTGCTTCCATGAGCAAAGTTCTCAAAATACTTTCTCTTTTTTCATGTATGTTTTTGTGGTTTCTTCCAAAAAGACTGTGGTATTACCACAATAATGTCGCTTTTCAACCTTTCCAGCAAGATATATGACCATGTGTTCCAAAATTCACCAATAATTTTATCTTTCCAGGACATATAGCTCCTATTTGAAATTAGACAACAGTTAAGGACTTAGTTGAAAGAGATATTTTTCCCCTGTGACCATTGTTGCAGCAAAGCATAGAAATGCCAAGATGTTTCAAATGATTGTTTGTTATTTTGAAGTTGAAAGAAATATAATCAATTGGCTATTCAGTTATTTTGGAGGCAGCAATTAAGCTGCAATAGAAATATCTGGGGAAGGAAAAGGGAGTTCTACAACAAAATCAAATGGTTTGTACTTTAGCAATGTGCTATCATTTGCTCTCGGTATCACAGTGTTAACTTTCACACACATCACTCTGTCTACGAGTTAATGGAAAATGAAAATTGCCCAGCACACCTATTGAAAACTGCAGCCACAAACTCTGTAATTGAAGGTCAAGCCACAAAGCTAACAAAAACTTCACTCCCTTTTTCTAATCTGTCCCAAGACTTGCATCAATTTCAGAAACATTTGAGTGATCCTATGCTACACCCAGTAGTGACAGATCAAGAAGACATTTTCTGCTACTGGGAGACGCTTTGTATATTTTTGCACCTGAGAAGTTCTCAAGTTTTTCACAGGTGATTATGAAAACAGGGGAGAAATGCTACTGAATGACTGCTGTTTCTGCTTTCTTCAGATTTTCTAATTTCTCCTTAAAATGTTCTGAGGTTTCACAGTCTTAATTGTTTATAATCTGTGCTTACAAAGCACTATAATGCACTTGTAAAGCTTGCATTGCAATAAAGCACTTTTTTTCCCTACTGTAAATGTAAGCTGTAAAAAGATACCACAAAGAAGCAGAAAAAATCTTCATGGATTTCATTACTGTTAAACACATAACTGAGTTGAAAGTAGATACTGAGACTGTGTGAGAACTTGTTCCAGGGCTCATGAATAAGGAGGGGATCTGTTATTCCCAGTTCTTTTCCTCCATTTTTTTTAAAATTGGATAACGTATTATGTCTATTCCTACCTCAAACAGAGCAGTGAAAATAACATTTTCTTATGTAAACAGACTGGATGATTACAGGAATCTTGCTAAATATTGATTTTGTGAAGGCAGAAGTTCAAGACACTTGTTTGAATTGTATTATATAGTGACTTACATATTGATTTCAAAAAGTTAAGTGTAATTGTATGCATTACAATATGCTTCATATTATAATTGTTACGACTGGAACTGGGTAGCATTTCTGAGGGCAGGTGAAACATATCTTTGAGAAGAAAAATGGATTATATTCTTCCCTAAAACACTCCTTAAACAAGCATTACCCTGTATATTCTTTTCTAAAACAAACATTACCTATACCAAACACATCAGTAAATTCAAAGATCATCACACACAGCGTATTTTAGATAACTAGGTGGCCCCCAGAATCCAGACATATTCATGTTTTCCCCATAGTTTGGTCCTTCATGTTTGGGTCATGTTGACCTGTATACCAAACATCCCACACTGGGGCCCTGGCCTTGTGTGGGTAGGAAAATAAAAGTCTGCTCCAGTCTTTCAGTGACTGTTCCTCTTTTATCAGATAAGCTCAGCCAGCAGGTGCATTGATAAGTGGCCTGAGCCGAGCTCCATTCCTGCCTTCCTACTGTGAGGGGAGATAATAGATCCATTTTATTGTACTTATCCTGCACAGCCTAGCTTTAATTGGCCAAAAGAGGTATAGAGGATCTCATTCTTCCTCTTCTTCCCTCTCTCACTCTCTCTCTTTGATCTGATCGTGTCTTGTCTTAAAAAAGTCACCTAAGTTCTTAGCTTCCTGTAATAACAACTATTGTCCTAAATAAAATGTTTTAATCCACAAAGTATTTACTCAGGATCAACATGATTTTAGTATATCTAGAGTAATGTCATTTTATCACGTGGGACATTAAATCTGCTTGCATCTACTTTGAAATTAATTTTCCTGACTGGAATACTGTACTTACATGAATGCACTTTTTTTGGAAAAAGAATTGTGAAAACATGTTTAAGTGTTCTTTGCTTTTATAATAAAAGGAAAAACATACCAAAAAATCATTAATGTAAATTTGCAGAGAACTATTGTAACTACCCATCTTTGTAAGTGTTGTAGTTAATGCAGTTTTCATGAAAGCTGTTCTCTCCACAGCACTACTTAAAACAGCTGGGTCTCTTGCTTCTATTCTCATCTTTACTCTGTCCGGTATTGGATTTTTTAGATTTAGATCAAGTCATAACATTAAAACTGTTAAGCAATGTTTGGATAGGGGGTTTAATGTTTAATACATTCCTCCATTAGGACTTACCATGTTTAAATTCAGTAGCTTCTAATGACAAATTTTTTTTTTATGTTTACATATATAATGTGGAATATGAATAAATCTTCATCAGTCTTTACATGTCTTTACCACTTCTACTTTTCCTTAAAGAATCATTTTAGAGGGGTCTTCCATCCTCTGCTCCAAATTATAAATAAATAAACACAACTAAACAACCTTTTCATTATGCCACTTATCATCCAGACTTTTCTGTTTGAATTTGAATTGCTTGACAAATACTTGTAGCATTTGAGGATGAAAGAAACTTCAGTATTCAAATTCTCCAGATTCAGTTAGTACTGTACACACAGGTAACACCATTTTAACTTTGGTACTAAATTATATCCAGACGGCAATGATTGCTTTAAATAAACAAACCTCCAAGAAAAGTCTATCGGTTCTGACTTGGACTGAACCAGACTGTAAGTCTTTGTGTGCTCTGCTATAACGCCATGCACTGTAAAAAGGGCAGACCACCTCCCTCTGACAAATCTTAGGAAGCCTCTGAAATAATAACTGATGGAAAACTGGAAAGTCATGAGTTCTGCCTTGAATTGAAAGCTACACATAATTCTGAAGAGCTCTGTATTAAAACCACTGTCATCATTTTGGTTTGTACAGAACCAAAGCATGTTGCTTCTTCTCCTGCAAACATTCTGAATTTTAGTTCTGTGATGAATGAAAAGCTGCTAACAGGAAACCTAACAGAAGCCTTGCCAAAAACATAATTGAGAGGAACTCAACCCAGGAAACTTCCCATATGTCCAAGTATTTTCAGCAAGACACTACTAAGTAAATGGTGTGTGTTATTTTCACTCATAAGAATGTAGAACAAATTCTTTTGTTCTAGGTCATAATCTTCAGTATGAGAATCTTGTGGGAATATCATGTACTTCCAGCTATTTCAGGCATTCAAACTTTTAGGTATTGTTTTTCTGTTCCTGACTTCCAGACACTGTCCTACAGGAATCAGATGTGGGGACACAGGTAACATGCCCTTGCTGCATTTATAAGATATTTAGAAATACAGTTTGAATTGTAGCAGTTTAAAAGCCTCGACTGCTACTGTTAAGCACCACTCTGACTTAATCTGGTAGCATTTTTTTCAAAATGAGTATTTTAAGAAGGCTCTGTAATAGAGCACATTGTCCTAATTTATGTAACAATGAGGTAGCCTTTTTAATTGATGGTGATTAGTGAACTTTCCAAATCTGTTGAACTTAGCAAACTTAAATTTCCAGTAAATACCAGTGTCTATTTTTACTCCACAGCTTTTATTTAAAAGAAAAACAAACACCTCTACCTGCAACTGCTGATACTTCAAACAACCCCCAAAAAAGGTCTTTTATTCCACTTACCATGCAGCAGGAGTGCCTCCACACATCACTGCATGGGGCTAAGATTCAGCCTTTTTTACCTGGCCTGTTCCAACCAGAAAGAGAAAACTAAGTTTTTTGGGGATTTTTTGGTTTGGTGTTTTTTGGTTTTGGGGAATTTTTAATCAGAGCATTACTTAGAGATCAATTATTTATCTCTGGATAAAATCTTGACACAAACTTTTTAAAAAATCAATGATCTAATCAGAGAAGAAGTGAGGGAAAATGAGAAGCAAGTTTTACTTAGATTTCGTTTTACTGTCTGATTATGATCACTGCCTGTTTTGTTTCTAACCGTGATTAAACACTGCTTGTGCAAGGTAAAGTAACTTCACATGTTCCTTAGCACAAGTTCTGTAAATCTGAAGATTAGATGTGAAGAAGTCAGAGGTGCTGTTATACTCTTGGCTGGAACCTGCCTGCTAGGCTGTGTATAAATGCACTGGAGCACACACAAAGAGCCCCAAGCACAGGTAGTCTGAACAAAGAAAGCAGGGGGCAAACAGGTACATTGGTGAAAAAGGCAGCTGGATTAGAGATTTTTGGTTCAAGTACTTCTTTATCCTGTCCATATCCTTGTCTTTTTAAATCTGTTCCATATCACCTTTTGTGAGTAAATTTACATTGTCAGCCAGAGGAACAAAGGTCCTCTTCAGAGCTGGATCAGGCTGCTCAGTCTCCAGCAGCTGTTTTAAATGGGATGGAGCTCTCAGGTGCCTTGGGCAAATTGTCCCAGTGCATTACCACTCCTAACACAGAGAAATTTGAGGTTAAATACTGAAGGAACTTCTCTAGCTGTAGCTTATGTCTGCTGCTTGTCCCACCACTGAGCACCTCAGGCTCCACCTTCTCTACAACCACCTAAAATTTTGTATAAATATCACTAATCTCTTCTTGGCACCCTTGTTTCAGGCTGGAGAAATTCCATTCTTCCAACCTCTGCTTGTATGTTCTGTATTCCAGCCCTCTCAGTGTCACAGTTCTGCAGTTTGTCAAAATCCCTCCTGCACTGGGCCTGGGGCTGGAGGGTGTCCCCAAAGCATGGACTATACTCTGAATGCACACCCCATAAGTGCTAAATTCATGGGTATCATCACTTTTCTCCACCTGTCAATCACTTGGGACCACATGGTTACCCAAATTATTTTCTAAAATACTGATTTCCAGCTGATCAGATGCAATTTCTACTGTTGCAAGAGATTACTCCACCCCAAATGTGAACTTCTACCTTTCCAAGTTTGTTGATAGCTCATTCTTCTGGGTAATAACAGAAAATTTTATTCTAAAAAAAATTTTAAAAAATTTATTCTAAAATTTTATTTGCTTCCATCCTCTGCTCCAAATTATAAATAAATAAACACAACTAAACAAACTTTTCATTATGTCAGTTATCATCCAGACTTTTCTGTTTGAATTTGAATTGCTTGACAATACCAGCCATAGTAAATATGAATATTACCAGAGATGTCATTCATATCAGCAGCATTTACAGATTTAAATGAGAGTATAGAGCATGAAACCAAAACAACAACCTCTTTAATACAGGCTGAGTTTTATGATACTTTCATATTCAGTCAGAAACTTCTTTACTTTATAAATAATTTTGCTAGAACATGGATCTTATCCATGCCAGTGGCAGAAGCTGGACAATTCTACAATATTTTCTAATTCTCCTCTATGTACCTTTGTCGTTCCGATTGGGAACGGCTGGAAGGAACGACACAGACTCTCAGGGAGTCAGAACAAGAGGATCCTTTAGTTTATTGCTAGCAGGCCTGCTTTATAGACAGATACGTGGAAAGTACAGAAAGGAAACTCTTATTGGTTAGTAAACTGCTACATTACCATCATTGGTCAGTGGGGTACACCACCCCCCTGACCTTCTCCAGCAAGGAAAACAAGGAACACAAAACAACACCTGCAAGGCTGTTTTGTGTCCCTGAGGATTGTTTTAATTCTTTCTCATATCTTTCCCAGACTACTTTCTCAGGCCCAGCCTGAGAAGCTGTGCGGCCTGTAATATGTACAGGCACTGTCAGAATTTAGCATCCATACCTTTTGTCTGGATAATCAGAAAAGCGTTTCTATATATAAATAATAATGCCTGTAGCTGTACTGACAGATACTTCTGCATTTCACATTAACAAAAAACTCCATAGTAAATGCAGATAATTCTCCTGCTGTAATCCTCAAATGTTTCTACAGAAATCATAGCAATGAGTAAGCAACAGAGCCTCACCAAAACACCACTGTGCACAGTGAGCAGTGGGTGGATGCAGTGGACATTCTATCTTGCCTGACTGACTCCAGGTTTCATGTCTTCAACAGTTCACCTTTTGCAGGCACAGCTACTCTTAACAGGAATTGCTGACTCCTTAAGAAAATTGCAAGTCCTAAAAAAGAGTATACAAAATTCTTTAAAATCTAACTCAAATTACTGAGGTAATTATTTCTTACAAAGCAGAAACTGAGAAGGCAGACTTAAAGTTGGCAAAAGGATATCCTGGAAACACATTTTCACTTGAGAAGTGGAAGTCTGTAAAGCAATATTCAGGACAGGAGCTGTGATAAGCTGAAGGAACAAACTATGTATGTTCAGAGCTGTATTAGAGGAAGTTGTCTAACAAAAGTAGAAAGCAGGTGAAAAAATCTAGTAATGGGAAAAATAAACTCTTATCAGAGAGTGCTGCAGAAGAATTGAAAAGAATTGTTGAGTGTCCCAGCTTAAGTCCAGAAAGACTGAAAAAGGACAATTTTCCAAGAATAAAGCTGGAATCAGAAAGTACAACAAAACCTAGCTTAGCTTTCCATAAGTCACCAGGAGCTGCTGGTGAAAACTGACAAGGGGACAGTGAGCAAAACAGAGAAAATTCTGCATGATGGTTGGCTTCTCCAAAGCCTAGAAAAAGCTTATAAATGTAAAGCTGAGTGATAGGAAAGAGAAAATGTGTGTGTAAACCTTCATTGCTATTGCCTTTCCCTTTGCATGCTACGTACCTTTGGATGAAAGAATAGATAATGGTTTGTTTTGAAGAAGCTGCTTTTGACTCATTTGAACCAGCCTCTGTCACAAGTCCCTGAACTAAAAGGGCTGAGAGGTGAATGACAGAGCTGAGCTTATCCCTTAATGCTGCTTGGAAATCAAACCCCAGAAGGACGTGGATATCAGGAGACTGGCTCACAGGGGTGGGTCCCCAAATCAGGATGAAAGGATCCCAAAGCCCTGCTCACCTCTCAGCTCCCCAGTGTGGCCTGGCCCCACAAAACCATAGTTTTGTGTTTAGAAATAGACATACACACCTTTTTGAAGAAGTTTTCACTCATTATCTTCAGACAAGGCATTATCTAATGAGCTTAATGAGCAAAAGCAAATAGCATTTACCAGCCGAAGTCCTGCTCCACCAGGAAAGCTGAACCAGTCAGTGTCATGGGCATAGCATTGTTACTGAAAATATAAAATTCAAGCAGGACTGTAACCCGAGTTTCCACTGCTGGGTGCATTGCACGGTTTCCATAAAGCCCAGTACATAAAACTGGTTGGTTAGGTAGTACTACAGAAACAACAGCCATAGGAAGCTGCTTTTGGCAAGGGATCCAGCTGTTGGGTTAAAAATAATCTCAATAAAAGATAAAGAAAAAGTAGCAGGTTCCAAAGGAAGAAATCTGATAAAATTAAAGTGTAATAGACACTTCAAACTGTGTGATCTGACCTAATAAGTTATTAATAGGGAACCATTACTCTTCATACATTTTTTATGAGGAAGGCATTGCCTTTTTGTCAAGATTAGTGGATTATAAAATATTTGTGCTACACAATATAAATGACCCTACCTATTAATAAGTCTCTGGAAAGATATGCTTAAATTGAATTACATTAAGAAGAAAAGTGCCAACAGAAAATTAGGCATAATTAATGGGAACACATAAATAAACCAGAGATAGAGGGAAAAGGACATTTATTCCATTGATCATTTTAAGGATTAATTACTGATATGCTCTAATGACATACCAACTATTACTGTTTTTATAAGGACTATTTCACAGAAGATGAAATCCATGTAACTATGAATATGTGTTGCAATTTATTGCCAGAAGATAATTACACCGATCACATACAACTAATTAGTCAATACAGTACTGAAAGCTAAAAGATACAGCTTAAAATTTAATATGCAATAAAGGTATACACTCTTCCAATAAAATAGATTTATTTCTTTTTTTTTTTTTCATTCTTTTGTTGATATTCAAATACTTAGTTTTCCTGCATGTTTTCAGGACAAACAGTGCTGAAAGAGAGGACATGAGCAACACTGTGGTTATTTTCCATACCCTTTCAGAAGAGCAATACCTGGGAGATGCAGGAAATTATTTTTCACATCACATTCACATAAGGAAAAAGTGAATAGAGTTACACAGAGTATGAGCACTCCAGTCTTCTCTTTTCACCAGCATATGTAAGGTTTCCTTCGATATCACATCTCTGCCTCCAGTGTGTGCAGGCATATTCTGGTTTTCACAGACTCACAGACACTTTTGAAGGCTTTCATTATTAATCAGGAATGTAAATATGAAGCTTTATTGCTCAATTCTTTCAAAAAATATCTTAGAAATTATAAATAGGATAATTATTTTGCTTACAAGGTCCTCAAAATAAAATAATTTTTTCAAAAAGTTGAATAAGGCCCTTTTTCCTAGGCAGAAGAAAAGAGAGAGGACCCATTCATTAGAAATAATCCACCTGAAACAAAACACCTTACACTAATCCCCTAAAAACCTTATCTACTCCTTGACACTGTTGTAACAAACACTTCCAAAGTACTGTGCCAACATTGCTCATGTGTTCAGTGGATTTTAATTAGAGCTCTGAAAGCTTGGGAAAACTGTCCGAGCGAGCAAGCTGCTCTTTTCAAACAGCAGCACAACTGTCCTTTTACCCATGTCCCAGTCAGAGCATATGTTTAATTAAAACCAGTGCAAATAAAGGAGACAGAAGAGAAAAATCTCCTTCCCACAAATTAGTGAGGAGAATATCATTAGTAAGGTGCACAGCATGCTGAAGAAAGCAGCAAGTGTTGTTCTTTAGTTGTAGCCTGAACTGGATGTCTGCGGATAGGTCTTGGGGAACCATGGTTTGTGAATGGTGTGAATGGCTTCATATACAATATCCTTTAAATGCTTTAGAGAGAACAGAGGTATTTAAGGATGAATAGCAAAAGGAAAACCAAAGTAAATACAAGCACAGAGAGAGACTTGTTCTGCCGTTGCAGTAATCACCTCAAATATTTGTCAGATAACATTTATTTTTCTAATTCACCTTGAGAGAACACCTATCCATCTGTCACCTTTACAAAGGCAAGCCAATTCCACAGTCCACCTCACCTTAGAGGTTAACTCCTACTCCTCCTACAGTACACCATCAATCTCCCAGGCCAGAGAACACTCACTTTGTCCTGCTCTGGAATCCACCACAGACTATGTGTGGATGAAACCCACAACCACTAGGGGAGGAGAGAAAGGGTCCAGTGGTAAGAAAATGATGCAGCACCCAAGGAGGAAAACATTGGACTCATTGTGTTGTGATCACTCCAGCCTGGATATTCAAGTTCATTACTGAGAGAGAGACATAAGATGATCAACAAGACCACACTAAAGAAAACATATCAGTGAGTAGAAATAATATGAAATAAGAATGAAAATCAAAAGTAAAGGAATGGCTGTGTGGAGTGCTTGTGCAAGAAGAAAAAACTAAGCACAAAACCAAGGATGACAGTCACAAGAGTAACCATAAATCAGTCACATTCTGCAGGTTACTGTGATGCCTAGTTATTGAAGCAAGTTTGAATATGAAAAATATCAATAAAATATGGGACTTCCTCATGGAATCTTTCGTCAGGACTGGAACCTGTACAAGAAAGCTAACAGTACTGAGACTAATGTTTTTGCAAAAGTTACCAATGCTGAGCCTAAAGCTGTTGTTTTTCTCTTGAAGGTAAAATTTAGAAAGATTGGTATTTCAGGGTTATCAACCACATTCATTTTCATATGTAATTAAACCTATAATTACAAAAATAAGTAATATAGAGAAAAGAATAAATCTGAAATATCTAAATAAATTTAAAGAGACCTAAACAGCGTATGAAATGCTTCTAGATGATCTCTAATTAGTATCTCCAGAGTGTTTTGTCCTAGTAAATCAGTATACAAACAATTTCTACCTAAGAGCTGGGGTCAGGAGGGGTAGTCTTGATGATTTTCAAATGCTCAAAATTTTAACAAGTACTGAACATCAGTGCTAAATATGAAATAATTTTGTGATTAGCTACTGTGAAAATGAAGAAAAGATTCAAGATCAACAATATATTTTTTTTATTTACTCTTAAAAGTGAGGATGAGGTCTCTTTGGGGCACAGAGTGAAATAACAAGGGTAGAGGCTCAGGAGTTCTTACAATATTATTTTTTAAACTGATGGCAAGGTACATCTGGACTCCTTGGTTTGGCTAGCTGTAATTCTTTGATCTTCAATCTACATTTACCAGATTGGAAAGAAAGAAAAATGGAATTTGAGAGATGATATTGATGCTCAATAGCAGTCATTAAAAAGTACAACACTTCAGGGTGAGGAGAGGGTAGAAGTCTCTTCTGATCTTAAGGAGTATCATATTATTAAGAAGATTTTCTACACAATTTAAAGACTTCTCTGTTCTACAGGGTAACCTTTATAAAATATATATATTTTTTAAATATATAAAAAAATTAAATAAATAAATAAATATTATTCTATTCTATTCTATTCTATTCTATTCTATTCTATTCTATTCTATTCTATTCTATTCTATTCTATTTATATTACCATATATATAATATGGTGTATATATATTATATAATATATTATAAATTATATATTTATAATATAATTTTATTTTTTTTAAAAAAAAAAAGGGAGGAAGGGTTGTTTTAAATCTTGAGAGGGAAGCTGCCACCTGCAGTTTTTATGCCTACGAAACAGTAACAACCAGCACAGGAAGCAAATGTTTAATCATCAAGCCATTGGTTGAATTAGCAGGTGAGAGACTTTGTTGAAGTGCCTGGAGAGTTCAAAGCCGTGTTTTCAAGAGCTGTGTTTATGGAGCTGCAGAAGCTTTACATGTTATCACTGGATAAACAGGTGTCGAGGTTTTAAGCCCAGCTGGAGATGAAACACCAGCAGATGCTTGCACAACTCCCCTATTTATCCCCCTCTCCAGTGGAATGTGGAGTGGAATTGAAGTAAAATTTGTATGTTGATATAAAAACAGTTTAATAACTGAAAATAAAGTGCAGTACAATGATAATGGCTAATAATAATAATGATGATAATAAAAGAGTAGAAAAACCAAACCAAGTGATGCACAATGCAATTGCTCACCACCCACTGACCAATGCCAGACCCACCCTCCCCAAACCCAGACCATTCATTCTTCAGGTAATTCCTCCAGTTTATACACCAGGTATGATGTTCCATGGTGTATATATATCCATTTGGTTCATTCAGGTCACATGTCCCAGCTATGTTCCCTCCCAGTCTGGCTTTTTTGCATACCTCCTCACTGTTAGAGCATGGGATGAGAAAAAACGGTGCTTAGAATGAGCACAACTTATAGTGTGTCATATATCTGTCATTCCAAATCCAAAGCAGAGCACTGTAACTGCTACTGAGAAGTTGACTCCACCCTAGCTGAATTCAGGACATCAGGAATTAAAAACTATTTGTTAACCATTTCCTGAAAATTATTTATTAAAAAAAAAAAAATCCTGAAAATTCCAACTGTTTTTTAGGTTTCTCTTGGAAGCAGGATGGCTGCAGGGAGGTGGTAGGTACAACAAATACACCTGGAGGCAGCTATAAAAGAAAATTCACATCCTTAAGAGAGATTACTCTTAAATTAGTGCCAACTGCACTTGAAGTCATAATCATCTATAAATGTAATTCAGTGTGTTTCTCAGCTTACAGCCTTATAGATACTACTTTACTCTTTGCCTTACTCTTTCAGATTTCAATACTCATCAAACTGAAGGATTTTTTTCACCCTAATACTGCATCCAAGGTATTTATATGTCTTTGGCTCTCCAGAGCCTAGGGCAAATTAAAGAAACATGAAGCTTTGAGATGCTTCAAGGACTGCTTATACCTAAAGCACTGCTGTTCCTAGAACACCCACTTTAAGAGGTTGTGTTGCTGAACTGTGATTTGCATATGAATGCAGCTACGATTTGAAAGGGAAGCTACTAACTGGGAAAAAAACATAAAGTGGTAATCAGTAATGACACTGCCTCCATTTAACTGTCCTTAGTACAAAAAGTTGTGGTATTTAAAATGAGCAGAACTCATATTATGTTCCTGTACTCTCACAAGTTGACCCTGAATCTGGGTGTGGTAGAAGAGTTTCCAAAAGTTTGAGTGTTTTTACCTTTGAGTCTTGGGCTGACCCTGGCTTTAAGATGAAATGGCTACTGGCTATTTTTCAGATAAATATTGTTTTAAAGTTGTATGTTTCAAATATAAATAAAAAGCTGTGTCTTAAAAAATGCTACGAAAAATTGCAGAGAAAACACATTTTATAAGAAGCATAAGATATCCAGTGTGACGATATTCAGTAGGCTGTTTTGGTTCTCTCATTTGTGAAAGGCACTGTTCCTTGCAGCTCTTACTCTGAATGACAAAGTTTTGGGATGCATCTAAATAATGTTCTCTTCTATGCTTCTATGCCTATTCATTCAAAAATAATTACTAATGTAATAATTACCACTGATAGGAGATTGGGTTGTTTATCATAGAGACTTTTTAAACCCATCTCATTATCCTCTCATGTTGTTCTACAACTCCCAAATCCTGAATTGCATTAGTGCTCACTTATCATAAATCCTAGTGTCTGTCACAAGCAGCTCTGTTGAAGAAGAGGAGACACAAAAAGATTAAGAAAGACATAAGGGAACTACAGAAAGAAAACCTAATGTTGTTGAAAATGATCAGCAAACTATTACCTGATTTACTTGATCTGGTGGCATCATCTGCATATCTAACAGGAAAGTGAATATCATTAAAACAGTCATTTCCAATACCATTAACAAGCTATGCTACAGACAATTTCAAACACAGGAAGTGCCCTCTGGATAGTCATCCTAACTAATTCCCACTTTCTATGGGTTAACCCTGTATATGTCTTGCTTTTGCTGACTCCTTTCAGTTGATTTGGTTACACAGAAAAGTTCCTCACTTAAGTAACAGGGCTTGGGATATTTCTTAAAATTTTAAAAACATCTGCCAATAATTCTACTTTTTTTTGCACATTTCGTTCCCATCAAGGGCTGCAAGCCCCAGAGCTGCAAGTGCTGTCATCCAGAAGAAACAGCATAAGGAAGGAGGATTACCCTAGAATACATTGTCCTCTTAAACCACATGATGTATTCAGAGAATTAAATTTTCAACAAGTCATTTACTGATAGCCACTCTGCCACCAGCTTAAGTTTCTTGTGGTTCCACAGGCATTTATAGGGCAGGCCTTTGTTATGGAAAGATGCTATATGGAAGCATTTCTGTTTGTCTTTCTCTGTCAAAGTTTGTTCTCACCAAACAAGGTCAGAGATAATAAAATATGTATACATTCATACACACCCCAAATCCATTTAATAACTTTGCTTTTCAGTTTTCATGGCAGTTATGAAATAGCAACAGCCCTCATCACAGGGGAGAGGTGATTAACCAAAGTGCATTCACTATTGATGGGCTGCAAGTGTAAATGAAACTGCAGCAGCTCAGTGCTGCAGGATTTTAGAGCACATTTCTCACTGCCCAGCTTTTTTCAGATCATTATCATTTCTCTGAAGTGAATACTCTTTGGTGGAACATTTCTTGCAATGGAATTTATTTACCATGCATGTGTAACAAGGTGGTATAAATTCCACCAGGAGGTAATATCATTAGCATTTGCCTTTCCGGAGATATCAGGTTTTCCTTTTCCTTTCTTCTTTTTCTTTTTTTTCCCTCTCTCTTCTTCTTGTGTAGGGCAGGAGAAATTGTAAATAGTCACTAAAAGAAGTCCCAGCTAATTCTAGGCTTTAGATCACTGCAGTTTTAGCTCAAACTATGTACTTGCTCAGACATAGCTAAGATATTTCTCTTTTCTCAGCTTTACTCTAGTACAAATCACATATTTTCATCTAGACCCTTCTTTCAGCAGTAACTGTGTATTTAATACCAATAATGCAGCAAATACATATATAGATGCAGTCACACTTTTTTAAATCTTCCCTAATCTTCAGGTTTTCTGTCTCAAAGGGGATTAAATGCTACTTTGTGAAATTTCATGCAGTCTCAGAGTTCTAGTAATAGGAACCAAGGAAATGGTTTTGTGTTGAAAACTGATCACTCTAAATTTTCTTTTCATTTCTGAAAGCCCAAGCAAAAATAATGCATGATCAGCAGTACAGGTTCTACGACAGGAAACATTTTACCTAGATCTTAAGGAGCTTTCATTTGCCTTATTAAACAAATTAAAGATCATATCTTCTCACCCTGAATTCTATTATTTTCCTTTGCTCCTTCTGAGTGTCTTTCCAACTTTGTACTGCAGCTGCAGTAATAAGTTAATATCCCTCTCAGCAGCATGAGCTGGGGTCTCTTATAGAAAATCTTCTAAGTTATATTCAAGATTATTCAGGGAGTTGAAGTAAGATCTTTTGCAGAAACCTGCTCTAGACCCCAGTGTCAACATTTTTCTTTTTACTTTTTATTTGCCATTCCTTTTTATTGGTTTGGTAACCTCAATAACCTGAGGAATCAGACAAGTCAGCAGGAGTTAAGAAATTTATGGAAACTACCAAGCAGAGTGGCACTGACATGTTGTAAAAGGAGACATTAGGGGAGGGATGAAAAGGAAAACATAAGAAGGCTTCCTTTGGAATACAGGATGTAATTAAAAGCAAGCAGATTAAATCACCTCACACCACCAGCTGAGTGTAAGCATTTGCTAAGTATCAGTAATTGAAGTTACATAGCACTGAGACCCATGGAATAATCTTGAGGTTCATGAAATGAAGCATATCAGATAGGGTTTGTCAGGATGCTACAAGGAATTGCTCTGAATCATTCTGGAGTTGGACATAAATTTGCACTGTTTATTTCCATGCTTTCTGCTCTGTGGTGAGGGGAAATTAAAAATATTTGTTTCATATTGAAAGTGCTTCATGTAACCAGTCTGGCACAGCACTATCCCAATAATTG
This sequence comes from Parus major, assembly GCF_001522545.3. Lineage (NCBI taxonomy): Eukaryota > Metazoa > Chordata > Aves > Passeriformes > Paridae > Parus > Parus major. Next base: position 58,217,283 of record NC_031769.1, read on the forward strand.
AAATTTGCATCAAAGTTTTCGCTGACTTCCCTATTCTCCCCATCTCATCCTGTGACTGATGAACCATTTCTGATGAATATTAGTCATGTTACTTAAGATGTCATTACAAAGTGCACAGATGACAATAAAAGAAGCAGAAGAGTGGAGAATAATAGAATGAGTCTGCCTGCAAAGAGTCTGTGGGTAGCCTACAAGTCACAGGACCCTACTATCCAGAAGTGTGCTAACAAGGCACGCACGGATTTGGAGTCACTGAGTTCTTTGATCCCTTTCCTATTATCTCCAATGGTTCTTCTTTATGGCTGAAAAGTCTGCCAAGTGACAATTACATCCTGAATTGCTGTCTTGTGAAGTGAGAACTGAACAGGCTTTATGCCATCTATAAAACAGGCCATGCAGTCCTCTTGGTGAAATGTCCCTTTGCTTACACAAGGTCAGGTGCAAAAGGTGCCATTTGATCACCCTGCTCCTGCTGTGCAAGACATCTTCCAGCAAATGGAGGAGAAACTGCTGCAGTGCTACCAATTATTAAGCACTAATAGAGAATCCACTTGATTAGAAGTTAAACTCCTTCACTGCACATAAACCATTTCCAGTTTCTTACAGAGGGGCTTTTTAGTTCCATCTTTCTACTTAGTTTTTCTGACAGTATAATAGAAGTGAAAACTCTGACTTCTCCATGACAGTTACCTTCTTCCCCAATCATCTCCCTGGCCTGACCTTGACCTATAGACAGACTTTAGCATTTAATGATAATGTGGTTTGTGGTAGCAGTAACCGCAGAACAGGATCTTCCCAGTGGCTTCAAGCCAGAGTGTTACTCAGTAGCTAATGGTTGGAATGGAATGATAACAGATATGGGTGAAAAAATCTGAGATTTTGCATTTCTGTTAGTTTGAAATAAGAAGAAAAATCTTCACTAGAAGTATCTTTAATCCTGTGAAGTGTTTTTGATTCTGCAAGGTGTTTCTTTGAGAAGTTACAATGAAGTGTATTCAAATGTTTCATCCATGGATCTCCTCATTAATGGTTCAGTTGTGGAAATAATATGGAAAAAATATCCACCTAGAAAAAACTGAGGCATAAGTTCTAGCTTTTCTAAACACCATTTTATCACAAGAAACACTTTAGGCAAAGTGAGAAGTCCGATTTTGCCTTAGGAACAAAAATCTACTACAGTAAATTGGGTAATAAAAACAAAAATTAAGAACAACCTTTGACTCCTCCATAAAACAGTTTATCTTTTAGAAAGCCAATAAACAAAATAGGTATTCAATTATCATCAAAATAAGCCCTTTGATCATCATATTAGATTCCATAATTTCCCAGGTAGGAGATATCATAAGGTTCACCTACACTGGAGTATTTTAACAATGCAAGCACTCATTGTTGATACAGTGGTGACACCTGAAATTTTTGGTAGAAGAATTTAGCAATCCTATTTCCACAGTTAAACTTCTGATCTGCTCATCATCCTCTGATAATATATTTTCATTAGTACGTAGTAGTAATACATACAGATGATCCCAGCATAGATCTCAGTGAGGAAAATTTAGTCCATTAGCTTTAATACACTGAAATCATTGATGATATTATATTAGGCTAATGCTTATAAAAATTGTCTCCACTCTGATGCTGCAAATTTCACACTTCTTAAACTTCTACTGGCCCTTGCAAGAAAACACAAAATGCTCAGTCCAGCCCATGGTGGCATCTTCTTTTTACAGCAGGGTTGCCCAGTCTGAAGCTTCCCATTTCATGACTGGTGTACTAGTTCAGTACAAGATTAATTCCCCTTTGTGATATATAACTGCACTAATTTTTAACTGTAAAATATTTTGAATTTATTTGTTAAGTATTGACATAATGATAAAAAGTTAAATTACCTCCAGGGCATGAAAAAAGACTTTGATTAAATATTTTTGAAGGATTTTAATATGCTATAAAAGCTGTTCTTAGGCATTTTCTTTACCCATTATGCAAATATGTCAACTCATTAATAATTCAAAATAGGCAATACATTAATAATTAGGATCCCCCATTACAAATCTGACCTTTAATTGAATTCTATAGAAAGAGACTGTGAAAAATGAGCCTCTTGATTTATGCTACGAATAAAGGTTAAAAAGCGTTTTCCTAGTAGATCTAATTTTTATCATTATTGCCTAAGCAGAAACATTGAGATAAGAAATTTTTTCCCAGTTGAAACTGGTATTTTTGGAAAGGCTACTTCTAGAAAAAAAAAATATTAAAAGGTATTTATTTATGCAGAGTTTAGTAAGAGGTGTCACTGGGCAAGTGACATAGCAATCATAGGTAGTTCAGCAGATTGAAGTCAACCTTTTTCCTTCATTTCTCTTTGCCAAATGACCCATGGGCTTCACGATTACATAATTCTTCACACTTAACTAATTCCTCTTCATAATTCTTCTTGTTAACTTCGTCATAATGTTTAAAGGTAAAATCATTAACTGACTGTATAAAAGAATGATTACTTCCAGTCGTAGGAAAACTGGCAATTAGATATACTGTTGCAATGCTGCAAGGACACCACTATGATTATCTCTCCTTCCATTCTCAGTCCTTCCTAAAAATTCATGTCTGCATTGTAATGGCAGCTATGCAGACACATCATTTGCTCGTAAAATTTGAGCAAAAACATAATTGAGAATGATTAGAACACTGTTAAGGAAATGGAAGAAGGATAAGGAAAATGCCTATGAACATATCAGAAAATATCCCAATGGGACTAAAAGAATATTTTATCTATTTAAGAGAATTAAGAGAATTAATTTAAGAGAATTTAAGAGAATTAAGCTTGGAAAAAATCTTTTATACATCCTTGTTGCAGACAAAGTACATCAAGTCTAAATGCACATACAGGGCTTTTGCCTGAAAGCTGTCATATATTACAAGCTTGGACTCCTTTTTTTATTTCATACAGAGCTGAAGTCAAATAAACACTTGAAT
>NC_031769.1:58220522-58226990 GCF_001522545.3 Parus major
ATTGGCTGGTAAATCAAGAGCACTATTTGGTGCTGTAGTACACAGCTGAATCCATTATTGCTAGAAAAGGTACTACATTGGTACAAAGCCCTTTAAAAAATGTAAATTTTGAGGAATCATGTATGTATCAAATGAATAGACATAATCAATTTGAACAGTTAAAGCAGGATTGTCACAGATGTGCTTTGAATATAATTAAAAGACCACAGTCCCACTATTCCCACCAAGTACGCTGCTAACTCCCACCAATGGTATACACAGCTGGAATTGGAAACCATTTAGCTTCTGGCTAACTACAAACCCTTGTCAATACCCATTCTTGCAATTTTTTCAAATCCTCAGTCTGGATACATAACTACACAAACTACCCCAGCCATGACCATGCTGAGCAGCAGCTTCACAGACCTTTTGTAAGTCCCACATGCAAAGTGTGAAGGAGTCACCCATGTCTGCATTTTGCTAGTGAGAAGTCAAAACCAACTAGGGCAACACAGTGATCAGTTTAACCCAGAGGAAGTTACATACAACAACATTAATACCACTAGAACTTTTCAGCTCCCACAAAACATAAAAAGTAAGCCCAAAAGAGCTGGCACTCTTGGGCTCACCTGCAGACAAATGCTGTTGTGAGGGCTATTTCTTCAGGGCTTGCCTGAAGGGCTGCTTTGTTCATTCTTGCAGTAAAATACACATTATATGGACTTAAACTGTCCATCACCTAAGTGGCACTACAGCCAGAAGAGTTTCAATTATGGTGAAACTGAACTATATCTAATGTTATGAAAAGGACCAGCAGCTGGCTCATTAATGGACACAGCATGAAACTTCCTACAGAGGATTTAACAACATCACACTCCCAACCACACCAGAAGAGCTGGAAAGGGTGTTGGATATGCAATGGCCAACTTGTTCTGAGGTTTTAGCACACACATTGCACCTTTGCCTGGTTTTGGTGCATTGGTGTCTGTATGGTTATGGAATGTGGAGGACTTTTTATTTCTTAAAGCCAAGGGCACCCATGCTATGTTCCTAACAACCACCACCTTTGTTGTGATTTTCTTTTAATTTCCGTATGTGGAACAAAAGGCAAAGTAGAATCACAGGTTTTTGACCCTTCATATTCTTCATTTTATTGGCAAACTATCTGCTTAGCCTTAGGATAAAGCTTATAGGTGGGGCTCATCCATCACAGCCTGGAGCACTTCCACTTCCCAATGAAATCCCAAATGAGACACCTGAGTGCCAGGATTCACATCAGGGGGTTTTCCCTCCTGCAGCCAAATTCTACAATAATGAACTCAAACAATCAGCAAAAAAAGCACTTCATCAGCACAAATTAAAAAGTTTTCTTTCCACTATCTCTTCTCTTCACCATCATTAGGAAAATTGTTATTCATATATATGTTCAAATAAATTGAGAAAATATTCTGTTCCAGACTAGAAACTGAAAAGTGCATGTTCACAAGTATGTTATCACTTCCTGGCAATATTCCTAGAGCCTTTAGTCTGCCACCACAGGAATAGTTACCCACAGACAATATTTTTGAGGGTAAATTCCTGAAATTGTAGCATGACATCAAACGTACCACCGCATTCCAAGACATCAGACCAAGGTTTTTTTTGACCATAACAAAACTTGTTCTTACTTTTTCAGGTCTCTGCCACCACTTAAGTTGTAGCAGAACTGCAATGTATCCCGCTCCCCACAAATGCAAGAAGTTCTTTGGGATGTCAGGGGAAAGACAGCATTAGAGTAATTGATTCATTTCATGGATTGGAAGAGTGTTTTCGATATATTTTGATTTTTCTCTAGCAATTCCCCCTTTCTATTTGATTGTACCTGTACCAGTTACAAGTGGCAAACACCACTTAAAAGGAAAAGGAGGTGGTGTGGGGGAGGGCTGTAATTGTCATTATTTTGCTCTGTTGCCATCTGCTCTATCTATGGAAGAAAAAAACCCTTTTATTTCATTATAAAAAAGGTTGCAGAAGTGCAATTGATTTTGTTAAGAAGCAAGGACTCATTAATGTTCCAAAGACTGGAATTGTGCTCATTCCCTTGGACTCCCTAGATAACAAAGAAATAAAATTTTACCCAGCAATTCCTCCACCAGCAAAATTACTTGTAACTAAAGTAGATCATCCTTTAGAAAGACTTCAAACTGAGTTAAAGTGCTTATCCAATGAAGACTTTTTTTTATGACTCCTGGAAATTTAACCCATTACTTAATTATTTCCATTTCTAAAAAGAAACATTTTACTACTAGATTAAGAAATATCTATATGTATATTTCTTCAACTGAGCATGATATAATTACAGTATTAAGTATTTGTTTGTATTTTTCAATTGAGAAGTGGGAAATTAAGTATGTCATCAAAATTTCATAAGCAACATGGAAAAATGAAGGGATAAAATTCCTTTAATCTAATTGTATTTGGTCTCTATATTGAAGTACAGAATATGATTTTAGTAGGATTAGAGATCTAGCTATTCCCACATTACTGCCTCCATTATGGAAAAGTGGGGTGGCAGGGTTTTTTGGCAGGGTTTTGGTTTGGTTTGTTTGTTTTATTTGCAGATGTTTCCACTTGGACCAGATGACCCAGTGTGGTCACTCCCAACCTTATCCACTTTGTGGTTCTGTGATTCTGTAATAAGGTTTAAAACTTTCCCTCAAGATATTTGGCCAATAAATAAAATAAGCCTTTCTCCCACAAAACAAAAAAAACACTTGAATGTTATTTTAGCCTGTTAATACAGTACTTTGTTCTTCTTAAGTGATATCAAAGGTGTTAGTCTTTTGAGAAGAACAATTTTTACCACATACCATAATAATCCCAGCCTTTCTCCACTATTTAAAATAATGCATTTGAAACTTTAGAACTGCAGGCAATTTCTGGGCTGTGTCTGTGATTGTGGAGAAGGTAAGGATGGCAGCAAGGAGGGAAGGAGAGGGGAATGGGCGGAAAGAAGATGCCTCAGGCCTTTGAGCACTCACTCTCTAGCTATAATGCTCCCTGTGTTACTGACCAGTGTGGGAACTGTAACTACAGCCAGCTGGGAGCTTCTAGATCCACTTGTTAGACAGGTGATGCAAGGTCATACACACTGAAAGCAGGGATTGAAGTGTGAACAAGTCCAGGGGCATAAAGGGTCAATATAATTAACTGAAATGAGAAACTTGATCAGAAAAGAAAAACTATATTTGAAATCTTAAAAGGATACTCGGTGCAGCATTTCATTTCAAGTCTTACAAAGCCAGGATACTCTGCACCTTTTCCAAGAATACTTACCTTCACTTCGTAAAATGCTGTCATATCTCAAAATCAAACTAGAGAAAAAGGTCATACAATAACAGTAGCAATTCTTGTGGGGCACTTTCCAGTCCTACTGTTGTTTATTTTCAGATGACGGTCTGCTCAGAGCAATAGAGCACTGTAGAGCTGACATTTTGTAAAACTGTTCCATGATCCTGTTAAATATAAGCAAGTAAAAGCCCAGAAAATTAACTGGTCAATTTAGAATGGTTGGTTGAGATGAAAAAAAACAGAGCAAAGATTAAAATTAAAACTAAGGCAAGTTTCAGTACTTCAACAACACTGAGGCAGAGAGAAAATTTCTGTTAATGTGACCCAAATAAACGATAGAAATAGTTTTATTTTTAGCCAGCAAATGTGGCTGATCACAAAAACATATATTAACTGAATGTCTTCTAGACATAAGACAGTGTGCCTTCAAAACCAAACCCAGAAAACTAGCACTGATGGAGCTGAAATGAGTCTTTCAGAAAACAGTTTAAAATGCTCCTGTCTCTCTGCATCCATGACACTGCAGTTCCAGGCAGAGGAAAATACAGCTTTGACAATCTTTAGTGGCAGACATGACATGACATAGGTCAGCTGCAGAGCCACTATCCCTTACACCAGAAGATCCCAGCAGATGCCTACAGTTTCTCTTACACATCTGGAAAAGGAAACACTCACTTGTCTCTGAAGGGACAATGTAACTGTCAGTTATTCTTTCCTGTGCTTCCTGGGATGCGTGTCATTGATACTAAAATAATAGAGTAGGATTAATAGATGTGTTTCATCTCCAGCATGGTGCTCTGAGCAGAAAACTGGATTTTTATTTTTTTTCTCAACTATTTTGAATATTCTATCACAAAATAATTTGAGCCTATGACTAGTGAAAAGTAATTCTTCACAATCCCTATTATTCAAAAAAATCCCAAATAGGTTACTTTTCTCATTACTTTGTGTGGGTTATTTTTCTCATTGTGCTTTGTGTTCATTATGAAACATCTGAAACAGAGCTGAAAGTCTTTTTAGGGGAAGAACTTTTGTTCTGGTAACAAACTTTTTCTAAAACATGAAGGGGAGTCCAAAGGAAGCCTTCATCTGAGGAGCATTAGAAGCATTACAGAAACGTCTAAGAACTTTGCAGATATGGAAAAAGCAGAGATACTAGGGACCACACTAGGACAGTGGCAGCTGTGTGATTAATTACTCATAAAGGCTGAAAAGGCAGGAGTGGATGAAGACTACAACTGAGACAGAAGAAGCTAAAATACTCCAACCTGGTGGGGAACCCAATAACACAATTCTGCATGAGGTTACACTCATGCCTCACTGCGCTCAGTGCTCAATTCCAGCACTGCTGGGGTTTTTATTGTTGTAGGTTTTATTCCCCACTCTAATTATAATGAATAAGGTAATGATTAATACTGCAAAGCAGACTGATATTCAGTTCTGACACAACATCAGCATGTGGGTCCCTAAATCTGTCAGTGAGGGGCATAGTAAAATACAAGAGATTGAATAGACTGAAATAACAAGGATAAATTAAAACTTTAGAAACTGAATCAAAAGCAAAACCTGTGATGCTACACAGATTTATTACACTGTGCTTTTGAACAGCTAACTTGTAAGGCCCTCTCATGGCTGATCTCAGGTTTATAGGAGGTTAACCAAAACGATTTGGACCTTTTCATATATGCTGCAGGCTCTATCTTTCATTGTATGCATTTCACAGGATATTGCTAAGTAACAGCTCAGGAACAACTACTCTATTTGGAGTAAGACTCTTTTTGACAGAGTTTGTGTAAGGCCAGACTTTCCACACCAGGCCTTAATACTCCCAAAGATGCGAGTCCCATTGCAAAAAAACTTATTTCTTTTACTAAACTTTTAATGATTCTTTGAATTAATTTTATCTCTCCTCCCCAAATTTACACAGACTTCTTCTCACATTTCCCATTCCTTCCAAGAACATTTTCCTAGATGCTAATGAGCAACTTCAATTCTTTGGTTACTACAGTGGTCCTTAAAAAAAGGACTCCTTCAGATTGGACAATTCTGTAACAGTTATATAAAAAAAACAGCGACTATTTCTTCATGAAGTTCCTGAATCGCAATTGATAGTTTTGTCTTGTTATGTCTTTATCTTGTTTTATTTATATATATGCTGTAAGCTGTTCCATCTCTTTAGAATATGTGTCAACCTAAAATAAAGCAAAATATTGTACCTGTTGCCGAGAGCTATGAAGATGTATGTTAGGAAAACTAATGAAGCTACACATAATGATCTGAAAATCACATCTCAGCAAACACCTGTAAAATCTTGCATTTTTATTGGAATCTCATAGAATTCACTGCTCACTGAAATCTTAAAGAAGCCACTAAAGATAGATAATTATATGGCTCTTCACTAGCATAATAAAACCTCTGTACCATGCTTATTGAAAAAAGATTGAAAATCCTTTGAAAATACCAGTAAATTCTCAGAAAGCAAGAACAGCTAGAATATAACCTCAGCCATAAACTCATGTCCCAGTATTTCAGACTGGGCCATGCATGTCTGCCTTTTGTTGAAAGAGCTCTTTCTGAGATACCCTGCAGAGAGTAAAGAAGTGTCTCTTGAAGATCAGGAAGCACTCTCGAAATGGTTCCTCAGAAACTTTGGTCACTTTTTCACCTACCCCATTTATTTTAATGTCTTTCAGTGTGAATTTAATGTGAAATGCAGTCTCTCAACATGTCACATTCAGGTCTCAGACAAAATCCAACAACCCTGTTTGTCCACTGCCCCAGCCCTCAGTACCAATGTCACAAAAATAGCAAAAAACCTTTTAAAATATCACTCTTCCTCAAGACCCAGGGTATCCTTCAACTTCTCAAACTATACATATCCACAACCAGCATGTCCTGAAGCTATTACTTTGGTATTCCTTTATGTCATCAGAATTTAAAAGCATTTTTGAGTAATGCAGCAGTTTTTAAGATGCATATGTCATTTCAATGGTTTGTGGCAAGGGAATCAGGAACCACGGGGAAAAAAAATATGGATATTCCTTTCCACTGCCCTCCATCACACACACCACATTCCTTTCCTTCCTTCCTTCCTTCCTTCCTTCCTTCCTTCCTTCCTTCCTTCCTTCCTTCCTTCCTTCCTTCCTTCCTTCCTTTCCT
>NC_031769.1:58227490-58256953 GCF_001522545.3 Parus major
CCTTCCTGCCTGCCTTCCTTCCCTCCCTCCTTCCCTCCCTGTCCCACCCCCTGGACCCTGCAGCCACCACCCCAGGCACAAAGCAGACTGGCTGGATCTCACCAGGGAAACTGTCTGGGCCACTGTGGCAACAGGCCCTGCAGATCACGCTTTCCTGCTATGGATACTGATCCTCTTCTAGTGGTGGGGATGGCTGTATCCATACAACTCCCTCTGGGAAAAATAAACCAAAAGCCTGGTTTACAGAGCATTAAACACAAGTGAAGGCTGCCTGCATTTCCACAGCAGCAAAGAACAGGTGGGCTACTGGCCACACAAAACTCAAGCAAGAAATTTTCTTGAAGGTTTATGCATCTATAATCAGAAGGCACCATAGAACTGGTGCTTAGGGTAATCAAAATGCAACTTGAGAAATAATCAGATTTAAATATTCAGGCAGTCTGCGATTTTATAAGCTACCAGCAAGGGGCTCGACCTGCTTCTGCACCACTTGCAGTGATACGAGGTTCCTCTGCAGTCTTTAATGGTCCAATACGTGGGCAACAGAACATGTTTCATAACTGCAGAGCTCTTCTGACCTACCCTGAGGTTGTTTTTCAGGAACAGGTCATTTGTGACTACATGAGTTGGCACTGACCATCTGTTATTGCTGTACATGATTCCAGGTCCTTTTTTTTAAACACAGTATTATCAGTTTGTTAACTGAGAAGAAATTTTGTGGGAGGAGGACATCTAGTGATGTGATATATATTTACATGCTTAGCTGTTTCCATGCCCAATTGAGCTGGAGCACTAGTGAGTTACAGAGGATTACAAGACTTTTAAGTGTGCAAGTGTGCAGCTGACAGCGCTAGGAACTAGTAGACCTGGGGATTTCACAGGACAGCATCCAAAACAACAAAACATCTAAAACAATAGCGACAGAAATTCAACCACATAATTCTGATATCAACCTTTATAAAATTAAATGTTACAAAGACTTAGTGATATTGCCATATTTCTCACCATTAAAGATCTCATCTCCAAATCTGGATTAATACTGGCACTAACCACAACCTACTCGTGCAGAACAACCATTAAAATAATGATGTTCTTAACAACAAAGGCTTCCCATTGCACTTCAAAGATGCTTAGAGTAGCAACAACTCTAAAATATAATGATGGTTCTCCTTTTAAATTCTTTCCTTAAATACTTTTTAAAATTCTCCCAATAACTATAACATCTGAAACTGATAAAAATCAAAGCTGTTATTCTGCATTGTAACTTGCTTCAGCTAAGTTTCATCAGTGAAGTACAAGAAATTCAAAACTATAGACAGACAAATACAGTAGCAATCATAATAGTAATCACTAGTACCTGCTATTAAATTTAATATTACTTACGGAAAAAATGCTCTATATTGCCAATATAAAACAAGTATCAGCATCAAACTCATGTAACACCATTCACATCTGCATTTATACAATTTCCAAACACAGTACCAAAATATCCTTTTTCACATTTTTCAGAATAAAACAAAGTCATTATGGTAGAATAATAAAAAAATAAGTAAAAAAGACAATTAATTACTTTCAAGGTGAAAATATGTTTTCAAATATATTAGTTAAATAAGGACCAATATATTTTTCAAGCCATATAGAAACTTGAGAAGGACATTTGTTTGTTTTTTATTGTTGTTGTTGTTGTCTTGTTTTTTCAGTCCTAAAACTAGTTGCACCAGTAAATTTATAGATGCCTATTGAACACGCTGATTTTTCTGCTGTACTCTAGTGGTATGACTAGCAGGTCTAATAAAATCCACTTTCATACAGAAGGATACAGAAATATTATCTTTGAAACATATTGCCTAAAATGAACATGCATTTTGAGGAAAACCAGAGTTGCTCATGGAGGTTGCTCCCTTCAGTGAGATGTATAACAAAGAAAACACCCACAGATGAGATGGTTTCTGATTTCAATCCTTGTATGTATATACGTGGAAAAATACATCCATAATTCATATTATGAGCATTTCAGAAATAAATTATGTCACAGGGTACATCCAGAAGGATTAAAACATTTGTGTTAATCATATTAATTAATCATATCCCTGACTTTGGACTGTAATCCAACAGTTTGTACTAGTTTGTACTAATATTTGAATTTTATTTTTTTTAAGAATAATTAATATTGACAAGCTGCATGCAGTACAAACACTATAAAACAAGATATTGATGGAATTTATTAGAAGTATTAAAAGTAGCATCACGGCAAGAATTTACCTGCTATTTGTTTTGATAGTTAGCTGATTATTGCTATAGCTACAGACATCCATGAAAGATAATTCTCAGTATTTCAGTGCCAGCTTAACCCTACTGAGAAGCAAGACACATAGAAAGCACAGCTTCAGTCTCCATAAGAACCACAAGCTAGTGGAATATTTCTCAGGTGTATTCCATAACCTCTTAGAAAATCTGTGTAGTAATCACAGTACTGAAATGGCTGTGGTTTTTGTGCAAATAATTCTATATTGCCTGATGGAGCTGTAAAAGGCTTCTTTACTTATCAAAATAAGAATAAAACCCCAAACACACAAACAAACTTTATTATTTTCACTTCTTTGCCTTGTTTCCTCTATTTCAATTATTTGCAGACATTTTTTTTTCAATTAGTTCAGACATGTTTCCTTGAAGGATCTGAAGGTGCCGACTCAGAACTGGGAGCAGAGGATTTGAGGGAAGGCAAGTCCTAGCAGGGACTGCTGGTTGGGTTGAGCAGGGCAGGACACAGAAGAGCAGAAACCTGATGCTGACAGCATTGTCAGCATTGTCAGTAGTGCCATTGATTATGACAATATGGTAGTATTCAAGACTGAATTTCTGGATCAGCTTGTATTGCAACAGAGTGAATAAATACAAAGCAGTTTGTTTTTCCACATGTTATTTATCAATTTTTTTTACTGTTTTTAATTACTGTCTTCATCCTCAGAGTGTCTTCTACTTACATTAATAGCAAAAATTTAACTGGAAAATAAATGTTTGTACTTTATTTCAAGCCATATACTAAAAGAAAAAGAAAAATTATTGTTGGGAGAAATTAGGTCAGAAAAAAATAATCTAACACCATCTTCTTTTATCACATTGCAGAGCCCAAATAATGTATTTTTTTCAATTTATGACACTGGAATTTATAAACCTGGAGACTGTCTGAAGACATTCTTTAGGAAATTAATTGAATTCTGTACTATTGCCTGTTGTTGCATTTCCTCAATAATTAACATTGGAATACAAAGCATGTGATGGTTTTATATAGAGAAAAAATTCCTTGAAATTTAATGTAAATTACTAAAATTCTTTCATTTCAGCTGATATAGTCCTCTGAAGTTGTCAGCATCCAGAACACTGAGCAACTTTTTAAGGAAAAGTAATGCTAGGTGCCTTGCAGTCTTATTACCATAAATTACTCTTATACTCCATTGATTATTAAAATAACAGCCCATTTCACTTACACATTGACAACTCCTTTCAGAAAGAGGGAAAGTTTCTCTGTCATGCAGAAAATTTTAATTCCAAAGTTTTCTAAACAAAATTGGCGTTGACATTGCTGTGATTATTACAGTCAAGCTTCTGATTTTTTAATATTTTCAACCTGACAGATTTATTTCTTCTCAAATAAAAAAAAAAATCCTTCTTAGAATAAAAATATATAGCTTCCTTATATTTTCTGATTCTGAAAATTACCAGGTGCCAAGCTGTGAACATAAGGAAATTGAAGACCCTTGAGGGTGACCTTAAGAACCACAAAGGTGGGGAATTGTGATATAGTGGTTTAGGCAATTTCATTGCAGCTGCTTGGTTCTCGAAAAATGAGAAATGGGTTTTCTATTACTAAATATAATGAATTCCCTTTCTGTCCTGTCACAAATTGTCAAACTTCATTAATGAGAAGAAAGATGTGGCACATACATATATAAAAAGTAATATGAATATACATATTTAGAATGGAGAAATGCTGCATAGTGCTACAGGAGGATTCTAACTCTGCATCAGATATTGCATAAATCTTTGTAAATAAGATATTTCAAAATTAGCCAACATTGCAATATAATTCCACTTCTATACCTTCAGAACAATTTTCTATTATTTGCAAAAGAAATGCCTACATGTTTTTCAGGTGCATAGATGCAGCTCAGTGGCTGTATTTCAGAATAACATTTAAATCACATTTACCTTTAAAGCTGTGGGTATCCAATGGAACAAGGCACCTGCTTTTGTAATTTGGTTTAAATATTTTACTGAATGGAGCTGTAAAATATACCATAATTTAATAAAATGATTTGCACTTTTGTCTTTGCCACAACATTAAGTTCACTGGTTCATTTTGATTTTGAGGAGCAGTAGCTGTCTTCTGTTCTCCTATGCAATATACAAATGCATGTACTATCAATAGGAAACACTCAGATTTTGTTTGATAATCACTATAAAATACTTATCATTTAATTTGGAGTTACAGCAATAAGAAACCTGAAGGAATACACTTCATGCATATTTCCATTTATGCCCAGCCTTAAGCCTGGGTTTTTGGTAGTTAGACAGTTCTGGGAATGAAGGGGATGACTGGAATCATGCAGGGGTCCCTACATCTGCATACAGCTCAATGAATCCAGCAGATATCCTCAAAGACAAAATGAGATCACTTTTATTTTTTTTAAGCAGGATGAGTTACCCTGGGACACACAACCCTTTCTGGCAGAGCTACCAACTTGTATTTCTCTACTTCTATTGAGTTCTACTGAGAACTAATTATATTTAAATTTTCCAGCATGTAAAAGTAGTATTTAGACAATTAGTAATTGAAAGATTTCTACAACTACAGGAATGAAGTCATTCATACACTTCTATGACCCTTGTTGATACATAAAACACAACAGATTTCCTCCATGCAAAACTATACCAAAAACCCAAAAAACAAACAAAAAAAGCCAATCAACCAAACAAAAAAACCCTGAAAGTCATTGAGTAACCTGAACATATCTAATGTCATAGCAGAAAAGAATGCTGCACAGTGATTCAAAATATCCTGCTGATATGAGACCTGAAACTGCAAGCTCTGAACCAGAGGCAGCAGAGAAGCCTGACCATCTGTAAAAGAGTTTTCTCCTCGCTGGAGTAGACCAGCACACCTTATTTACAATTTGTGCTCAAAAACTCAGCAGTCTCAGGTCTTGTGTCACTGTATTCTGGTCACGTCCTCTACTCCAATAGACCCTGTTCACACAGCACCAGCTCTTGAGGCTCGCTGAAAGTATCTGAAAGTGAAGACTTGTTTCTTTCCAAGCTGTTCTGCAATCACAGACTCCACAGGAGGTTGTGTCCCTGTATCTAACCTCTTTACTCACTACCCAAATCCTCCACAACATTAATTAGATTGATGCTGTATTAGAAAGGATTTTTCTTCTTGCCTTCTCTGCAGTTGTCTCAGAAGTGTCAAATCTACATCAAACCTGATCACTGGATGTGCTCCATGGCCTCCCTCAGGGCTCCCGAGGTCCATCTGTCCTCAGCCTACACATCCAACCCTCCTTCCAGTGGAAACCAAGGCAGAACAGGCACGGCAGGGAGTTGTTCAGATGCACCCAGCTGTTAGTTGTGTGCAAAGTCAGCGCAGCAGCCCTACCATTTAAACATAGCCAAAGGGTCTTTGCAAATTACTTATCCCTGAGAAATTTTGCTCTAGTACTTCTCCCTCTGTTATGTGCTTAGAGTATTACTCTGTCCCATTTATGCAGGGCATGCTCATTTCTGTTGCTTACTTAGCAATCCTGAATTTGAGAGACAGTCTAGAAAATCTGGTAAAGTTTTCATTTCTGGAAATTAAAACAGAAACTGAATATTTGCATGTAGTAATAAATTGGAAATGTAAATTTCAGGTCTGAAGAGAAAGATTACACCATCTTCCCAACGTATGCAGCAGTCCATTTTTACCTGTGCCCATACTCAGCCTTACAATGCTCTTTTAAACAAAGCAGGCTTTATCTAAATAAATGTGAATTTTGGTAGTGTGTTCAATGTCAGTTATTTTTCACAGATGGCTAGCCATATTGGAGACATCACACAAACAAATGCCATTTCAGAAATCTGAGAAAGGGAAGAACAAGTAAATCCAGTTCAAGTCATCAGTAACTCTGCTAAAATTAATAGAATTAAAAAGCAGTGAAATAGGGATCTATTAAGAATAAAGGTTTTTATTCTTAGGGTGAATATCCTTATGAAACCAAAGACGACTCACTATTAATTTTTATGGCTCTCTGTTGTTTGGTCCTTTTGGTTTTCTTGTGCTTATGAAACTGGAATTAGTTCTTTTAACTGAAGACACTGGCTGAGAGCCTCACCTGCTGCAGTATCACAGAAGACAATCAGTCAAACATTACCACCTATCAATATTAGGGAATTTGATCTACTTACATTATGACTATTAAGTGTCTGTACAGCGTCTGTCTTGCAAGCAATTGTCTGCACAGAAACATCGACATCAGCAGCCCTGTCAGTGGCAAAGAGATTTTCAGGTTTCTCGGCCTTATCTGCGGAGACCTCTAGTGGGAAAGAGCAGCAAGGCTTCCATTTCTTCCCAGACCGCAGAAACCCGCTTCATTTTTCTAACTACTTAGCTAATCCATCCGCACTCTGAACAAATCTTTGCTTTTTGGCATCATGAATTCAAACGCGAGTGAAGAAAAAGCAGCAGACCATGAGAAGAAGCAGCTTGCACTTAGCCGGACGGAGGTACCTGGTGATACATCGGTGGATCTCCCCAGCTGGGGCTGTCCCGGTAGCCCATCCCACCGCGGTCTCACCTTCAGAAGCACCCACAGATCCCAAGCCATCGCATCTCCTCCCTGTCTAGTGAACCTGTGGTAATGGACATTTATTTGCACACCCAGTTCCCAGTCCAGCCACTGGCACCAGGGGCACACACACCCCTGTGGCCCACGGACCTATTCCGGGTCTGGCACTGGTGTTCAGTCACTCTGGTACCTCCAGTGGCTGGCACAAAGACACAGGGGCAATCCTGACCCATGATCTGGCTCCACTCACTGCCATCCAGACCCTCCCAAACCCCACCCTCTCATACCAAATGGAGAATCCCTCATACAGGAAAAGGATTAGTAAGGCTTTTAGTAAGAAGACAGACTGATGAGGAGTAGGTCATGGCTAAAGAGGTGCACATACAACCAGACCTCTTATTCCCTCCTGCTTTCCCCACTGACAATCCTCCCCAAATCATCTAAATCTGTCTCTTTCCTCACCTTTGGTTTCTCTCCTAAGCATCCCATAATAAGTCCTTTGCAATCCCAAAATGCACTGCCTTGTTTCCCATAATGTGCCCTGATTTCCTGAGTGACAGCTCAAAAGGTTCTCTAGATTTGACTCATCGCAAAGTGTGTCATCCTACACAGTGGGGTTGAGGCTTTCCTGGGGCTGTCCAGGGATGGACCAGGCAGGGTGGCCCCTACTCTGAATCCACAGTTTTGGTTCTTGTCTGCCTTTGAGTGTCCATGTGCTCCTCTGAGCTTGTGGAGATTGGCCCTCGATGGGCTGATGGCTCCTGTGAGGGCCTGGGAGAAATCTGTCAGGGTAACATCTGGGGTCCCCTCCACACACCTCTTCCTGCTCCTTCGTGAGCACAAGGAGTTTTTATCTCGTAACCTAAAGGACAATACATTTAAAATTTGATTATGTTTAGAATGACTTATAAATAGTTGTGCACTACACTCCCATGAACAGCTCAAAGGTCATCTCTAAATGATCGTATACATTCTGCATCTTCCACTTGGCAGCAGAAGTACAGTGAGAAATAACATCACTTTAAAGAGAAGGGAACATGTCAGGACAGCCTGAAAGCAATAAATTTCCTTGCTCTCCATAAATAACAATGGTGCCAACAAAGTTATAACTGTTAAAAACATTAGCAAAAACATTACCATGAGAATATATAAGCAGTTTTGCATAAGGTTAAAAGATAATAAGTCAAAAAATAGATAAATTACACTGCTGAGCTAATTTGAATTGTATCTAATGTTTCCTAGGGGCAGGGACATAACTTGGATAATAACTGACTGACAGATGACAGGTTGTCTCCATAGAATTATGAAAAAAATCTTTTACATAATACTGTTTACTACAGAAAAAGTAATGCTTGAGCTAAAAGCTGATGATCACTTATTTGTTTTGTCAAATCTCTCAGGTTTAAGAATCCCAGTCAAACAGTTAAAAATGAAACAAGAATTATAAATATTAAATCATTTTTTTATCAAGTAGTATGCTAAAAGGAAAGTACAGAAGACTGTCCCTGTATTCTGTGGATTTCCATGGCAATGAAAGAAAAAATAAGCTATTTTTGTCAAAGTATAACATAAGCCTGGGGTATCATGAACAAGAAAGAGTTCTGTACAACATAAACTGTAGCATATCACCAATAAATTACCTCAGAACCACCAGGCTGTGTTTCAGCTGCTATGACAAAGAAGTATATTGAGAGTTTTGACAAAATGGGATCTCTCTCACTAACCAGTAAATGTTGAACAGAGCTGGTCCAATTTTTTTTTTTAATTGCTATTACAGGGTAGTGCATTTCACTGAGCAATTATCACATACTCAAAATACCTTCAGACTCTGCAACACTTTCCTCAGCTGTCCCACCGCAGTGTGGAGGACTCCTTCAAGACCTGGGGTAATTTCCAGTGACCCAACAGGTAGAAGATAACCTTCTTGGCTGCACCAAGAGTACAATATCATCTTTTACAAGTTAGAGGCAGTGAGAGGGCAGAAGTAGTTTCTTATAGGAACAGTCAGGTGCTGGAGAAACAAAATTGATGGCCAGTGTTAACAGTAAAGATAAACCCAAGGCAGGGTGCCAAGCATTACACAATTTGCATTTGGTAGCCCTGTGCCAAAGGCCCTCCCAGTTCCCATATATCCTGTTTTGGTTAGTCAGATGCAATTTTTCTCTAACCACACACAGAGTAGGTAGTTTTGACCAGACAATATTTTATGTTTGTTTGCATGTGTTGTCCAAAAGAAATCCCCAGGAGGCAATCAAAACTTTTGGTTGGGAAGCATCTAATATGAAGTGGCTATAAAATGGTAAGAAACAAGCAAAACTGATGAAAACATTCCAGTTTTATCTATGCCTCAGGCTAATACTTAAGAGAGCAGGTGTAAATGTTGCTGCCCTTCAAGACCAGGTATATGCATTAAACAGCTTATTATAACAGGTGGCTGTGCAGGACCTTTAGGCTGGGCAGGATCTGTTGTTTGCTTTTAAAAGTGAGATTTACACATTTCAAGAAGAACTAAGGGTTGTTACTGTGTTTATTTTCTGTGGTCTTGAAATATAACCTGTCCCTAATAACCCTAGTGCTAGGCAACTTCTTTATATTTGCCTCCTGATAATAAATTATGCTCACCTGAGGAGACAGAAAACAATTCTTTGTTGTCATTCATAACAAAATCAGTCATAGTTTTCTTGCTGGTTATCAAATTCATATGTTCTCCACAACTGATTTACAGGATAAAGAAGCACACAGAATACACAGTGAATATAAAAGAAAATGAGCAAATGAATCATCCTGTCACTCTACTTCATAAAGCAGAAAAAGGCTGAAGTGTGCAATAAAGTTATTTACAAAATACATCAGACACTCATACATCTACTGAATTATATGTTTGTATTATCAGAGTACTTCAGTAAGTCCTAGCCCTGAACCATGAGAAGCCACTTCAATCAGTGATATAAATGAAAGAAAAAAAAAATCACTCTTCTCCAAGGCAATTACCCTGAGAAACGTCTCAGATGTAGAGTGCAACAAGTGCTTACAAGCAGCTTCCCCACAGCTTAAATTATAGGAGTAGAATTTTTCTGTACTTACAGAATGATGTTAACCCACTGTTTAGAAGCCAATTACAAAAAGGGTGTGGAATTGGATTATGGTACTGACAGGAAGCCATGCACCACTGAGCCAACCCTCAATAATTTCTGATCATTCTGTATCTAAAAAGCTAACTCTCGTCTGCTCTTGCAAGTCAAATTATTTCATTGTGTAGAAGTGACATGTCTTTGTCTCACATTCCAGAAGATGGCAGCAGTCCCACAGTATTTTATGGATTTAGAGCTGCAGTTCCCCTCAAGCCTTTCTTACAGCTTTCTCTATTTAACCACTAAATAAGTAAATATTCCTAATCATCATTTTGCTGTTAACGCAGAGTTTGTACCTTGAAATTGACCACCTATTCATGGTAGGGGGTTAAATATATTTTAAATGAAACTAAAATGAAACTACACTTGTTTGGATTAAAACACCTTATTAACAATCTTCTACAGAGACGTGTAAAGACATAAATAGCACCAATACCTGCCTCAAATACTGCTAAGGACACAGAAAGACTTTGCCAGGAGATAAGTGACTGTAGGGCACTAACCCCAGTCCTAGTGGACATGAGATCTGACTAATGCACCCAGGCAGAAATTCCCACTGTGGCTAAGTGTGTGAAGAAGTGCTCATACACATATCAACAGTCAAAAAAAGGTCACTCCAAACTGTGGGATAGATGGCATCTGTGACCCCTGAAGTCTCCCCTTCCCCCCAGTTTGTCTTCATGGCTACCTAGAACCTGGTCTGTAAGTTAAGCCATCATGATGAGCTAAGAGACCTGTGAGATATGATAAAGGTGGTCTGAATTTCATCTCAGACTCCTGGGGGTTAACAAAGCTGAGGGAGATTGACGAAGCTGGGGAACCAAAATGTATTCATGGAAATGGATGCAGAGAATACAGAATTGTTGGGCCACAAGAAAAGGCAACCCAGAAACTGTGCTGAAATCAGCTCAGACTGGGTAAAATGTAATTCTGTCTGAAGGAGATTGCAAACATTGACTCAACCCACCAACTCAAAGAAGCCACTCACACAAAAGAACGACTGAGCATGGGGCTAATTAGCATTAGAAGTGAGGGACTCATTTAACCAACAGAATAAGAGAACTGTGTAGCCAATGAGCATTAAATATTTGTTTGCTAAAGTATGTAAATAGTGAAAAGCTTCCAACAACCTGGGGACCCCCACCACTGAGGAGGCAAGAGTGAAGAAGGACCAATGGCATGCAGTTGGATTCATGGGGATGACTGTCTTGTGCTTGATCTCTCTCTTTCTCTCTCTCCCCCCACTTCCTGTCTTTTCTTTCTAACTCTCTACCTCACACTTTCTTTTAAATAAATTATGTATTATTGGCTTAGACATTTGGTATTGTCTGAACTTTAATTTGGGTAGGTACATCTCTCACTAATTGGATCATAATAACATGCAACACTATTTATTTAGTGTTTACTGACACTGAGGAGATATTAAAAAATACTAAAAATTCTGTGCTTATCTTAAATATTTCAGTCTGTTTCCGTAGCTCTTCCACAGAGGTTTAACAGAAGCATGAAAGAATGTTGAATAACTAATTTTAAAAAACAACAAACAAAGAAATAAACCCACAAGTTATTTTCTGACTTGCACTGAAAGGTCATCAATTCCTTTAAACAAAGCTGGTTGTTTATTTATGTTTAAAAAGGAGTAATTTAGACAATAGTTATACTGAAGCACTTTTCATTAATTCAGTTATTCTTGTCATTCCATGAAAGAAAGAAAGAAATATGTTCATATCATAAATAACCTGTAACTTATGACACTGAATTGCATCAGTGCTAAATGATATACACTAGAGAAGGAAAGTGCAATCTCAAGATAGCCTTGTGTCCTGAAATATCCTGCTAACAGGCTAAGGCTAGACTGGCAATAGATGCTGATGAAGGCCAGGACTACAAACAGATTTAGTGTTAGAGACTAGAATGGCAACTGCTGACTTTATATTATTTTCATCAATTTTACACCTATATTCTAGGATCTCTTTGAGAATCTCTTTCTTGGTTTTATAAGGAGTCCTCAGAATATCTTGGAATTTTCAAGGTACAAATACTAGACCGAGAAAGACTCCTAGCCTACTCTGAAAATTATCTGTAAGAACTGAATAAAACTGAAAAAGAGAAGAAAAAGGTAGAAGCTGACAACTTAAATGACTGAAAATTCAATCCTTACTAACTGCCTACTGGAAAAAGTTAGATAGCAATACTTGCCATTTTAAGTGTGCAAAAATGGTTTCTTGTAATGAAGAATTCTTCCTTATAGAGATCAAATATTTTAGAGCATAGATTTTCAGTTTTCAAATACATTTCAATTATTTAAGGATATTCCTGATCTAAATAAGTGTAGAGAAAAGTTTGAAAAATGTGCACCAAACAGTTTTAAAAAATGGTACAAGGCAATCTTTGTTATGCTCTGGCATGACAGAATTTTTAAGCAACTTGTTACTTTGGGTACTCTTTGGGTTACTTGGTTACTTTGGCAGTTTTGAAAGCTCCGACTTGGTAATGAATGAATGAAGCAACCTGAATTTTTTTTTAGGACCGAAACCAGAATTATGAGTTTTGTGGTACTTATCTCAGTCTTCCTTGACTTTTCTTCATTTTGAGAACTTGAAGTGACTACAAAACAACCAATCTAACAAAATCTAACACACTTTAATGTTTGCTTCCAGTTTCTTCCTTCATTTCATAACTTTCCATAACTTCTAGCATGCCTTTTAGAGTCCTGGTTCCTAAAATCTTACTTTTTAATTAAGTGCATTTCATTTTAATTTTAAGAATTTTCCCTTCGCTACCAATGCTGAGTTACTAAGGCAAACCCAAAGGATGAGTGGAAAGAAGAAAAGAAAGAGATAATCTTCTATTAATTGCACAGATGGGTACAACTATAATAATAAAAGTTCTTAATGTTTACAAAATACATGACAGCTATCTTCAAGTTGTTTCATGCACAATATATAAATATTTTGATGCTTTTCAATCAGACAGAAAATTTTCTGAACATCTCCTAAATCACCTAGAATTACAGAAATGTTATTCTCAACACAGAGAAATATTTAGCAGTCAGACTATAGCAATCTTCCTCATCACTTAGAAATGCTGGCATCCTGATATATTAAAGTTTTACTTCGTCATTTGGTATGATTAAAATATCACAGTCAGGGGGCTTAATATGCAATGTCTCTATGAGCTAAATTAACCATGTATTATCAAACTGAAAGTCACACAAAAGGGTTTATTCTGTCTCGATTACTCTAAAATTAGTTCTATAATAAAGGTACCTTGCACGTGATTTATCTACAAGATAACAGGGCAATGCTTCCACTTTGAATCATAGGGACATGACAGGGATGAAGATCACTTTTAATAGCTAAAATATTAATTTTAACTCATGAAGGTCATTATACTATAAACAATCACAGGTGTTACGAGAATAATGGGTAGAACTTGTTTAAAATTGTGAAAGCACATAGAAACTGTATTTTTATAATGTTACCCTTGGCAACAAAGCCAGCACATGTAGTTCCTTCTCCTTAGTCCTCTCAGCCCTGTCTCTTCTGACTCCTTCATAAACTCTATCTACCAGATGTGCTGGTACAGCTTTTATGGAGCACTTCATCATTGCAAAGATCTCCATTAAAATATTCAGTCCTCACAAGCCAAAGTGTTATTTTAAGCTGGTATTTTCAATGGTCTTTTATACAAAAAAAAAGGAAGACTGGTGCAAATGAGGGAGAGCAAGAGTCAGCAAACAAGCAGGTACCAGGAAAATTAGATGATTCTAAAAAATGGCCATGCTGCAAAGAAAAGCATGCCATGTGGTTCTGTCTAATAGGTCATATTAGCTTAGCAGTGAGAAACAGAAAGAGCTTTCATCGTCTGTTTTCTCAGGGAATAGCTCCAATGAAGCCAACATAGTTGAACTGGTGTGAAAATGGAGCTGTTTAAAAGTCATGTAATAATAACTGTACACAGGCAAAATCTGTTCCTCTGAGAGATGTGCAAGCATATTCTGTCCCTGTGGACCTGTGGCTTAACAGGAAAGGTTCTGCCACCCAGCTAGAACAGCTGCACAGCTGCAAATAGGGGAATAGTTGTGATGATTCTCCAAGAAGAAAGTTTTTGGGTACTGAAGACACCTCTATACCTTGCCAGCATCCCATGAAAAACTGGGTTAGCAGATACCTCCATAGTGTTTTATTCCACTCACACTCCAGACTGAACACATGATCCTGACTTTGCTTTCAAGTGCAGGTCAAGTTAGTACTGCATGCAACTGTTCCAGCCTTTACTCCCACAAATAAACAAAAAATTTTAAACCACCTTTAATTGACTGGCAGAGAACAACCCACTGCCCCACCTTATTTTAGTTGTTGACAGGCTGTATTCTGTGGCACATGCAGAAATAGAGAACTGTTCTGAATACATGGTCTCTTCACAACCTAAATATCTCAAAATGAAACAGTTCATATTTCAGCATAAATGTGAAGTTCATCACTTATGTTAGACTTTTTTTTCCCAAACACTGATAAAATCATCAAGCAGGGGAAGCCAAAGAATGGATCTCTGCAGGGCATCATGAGAAACACACTCACTCAGTAATTTCTTATTTATAATTACTATTGGGACTTGTCACTTAATCAGTCCTAAATTCATTAGTGCCAAGTTGATTATCACACTGGATAATCGATCAAGATGCCATGAACACTAAGTCAAATGACTCACAAGAAAAAGTCTTTTACATCAAAAATATTACCTTTATCAACCCAACTTGCAGCCTCATCAAGAAATGGTTCCACAAGTATCCATTCTATCATTTTGTACAGGATCAATATCACAGCCGATGGATTAATCACTTTTTGTACTATCTTATTCACTCTTATTGACTCTTGGTGCAGTGCTAGCTTCCTGCCAGCTCAGGGAGCTTCTTGGCCAGCTGCTGGATGAAGATCTTCTGGACTGCTGGTTTAAACCCTCTGTCTTTATTCATCTCCCTATTCTGACTAGCAGCTTAGTTACAACATATTTACTTGTCACTCTTCAACAGAAATACAGATTCTCTTTGCTTTTTACTAACTGCAAAACATAAACATAAACTAATGGAAAATCCAAACTTTTGAATTGTTCCTGTAAACACAATACCTACCTAAAAATGAGCCAATACTACCGGTACATCACTCTTTTCTTAATCTTTAAACATTTCTTTGCATTGTCTGTAGTACATCTGAAATGTGTTTTTTTGTTTATAGGTGCATTTTAAGGCAAGGGGAATGGTTACTTAGTCTGCACTCCAATTTGCCATGAAGATTTGTGTCATGCAAATGCCAAACATGATGGCAATGCCTGGAGATGAACCAAGGGTACATCATGGCTGTGCCAGCGTAGAAAATCAGATGAATGTCTGTGTTCTGCTCACACCATGTATATGATACTGGATGTGTGTGCGTACAATGAACACACACATGCCCCAGGACTGAACTGTCCTGACTTCTGTGTAATGGATTTTAGACAACTTTGTTCTGGAAACTATATATATTTGCAGGAACGAGTGCTGAAATTCTGACCCCAGGGCCGCCTTTCTCCACACTGTTGTACCCTGTACCAGACATTAGTAATCTCACTGTTTCTGTCCCTGGATTTCATTGTTTATTTACATCAATGATTTTAGTGTTGTTTTAATCTTTACTGATCTTTTAAATAATTTTAAATAATTTTTTCATTTTCCCCACCTAATTTTTTAAGTTAAAGCACTAAAGAAAGTCTTAAAAGGCTAAGAAGAAAATAAATTCTTCATTACCGGCAACACTATTTTTCATGGGAACACAGAATCTGCTTGCAGAATGTGTTTCAAGCAAGCTAAACCCTCCTCCATGGGGGCTTTTGAGAAAAATAGCAAATGGTCAGTGATGACTGAGGAACAGAGCTTGTACACAGAGTCTAGAATTGCTAGTGTATATATTAATTCATGCAATGAAGTGTCCCACCCTAATTGGGGCACCCCAAATCTGGACTAAAACAGGTTTCTGCTAGGTTTTTTTGACAGTTTTATTGAACTGTTCAGGTACAACACCATTTGCTTCAACAACTCCCCTATTACGAATTACTGATGGCAGTAAAACTTTGCAAAGCAGCTGCATTTCTGCAGCATTCTTGCTGTCTGTTGATCCAGATGTTCCTGGAGTCAGTCTTGTCATCCTTAGGGTGCCAGATAACACTAGGAGGGTTTCAGAGATGCACTAGAGGAACCAGGATGTTGGTGCTATTTAGGTCACCCAGGCATGTCTTTTCTCATTCAGAGACAGGTCTAAGGTTCTAGGAAGCCAAGTCCTTCTTTCCAGGGCTGTCCTTTAGCTTCACTTCAACTTGAACAATATTAAACTCTCACAGAAAAATTCCAGTACCTTGTTCCATTACAGGGTATAATGTTACCTAATGAATATGACTAGCACCAAAGACATTTTCAAAAAAGAATTTTTTTTGACTACTAATGAAATGTTTGCCATTTCAGAGGAGTGAAAATAATCATCGAATTAATACTGCCCATGAGCTGTAAACACGGAGTTCTGTTATATTGCTTGCATGGCAGACACTCTTTTCAACAGTAATAACCATACAACAGGCTACAAGACAAAATTATTGAATAATCTGTGTTGTTATCAAAATAGTTTTCTCTAGCAGTAATGTTGGCATATGTCTTATGACTGATTCTCTCTGAACTCATTAAAACTTTTGGCCTCTACTACATCCCTGACAATGTTTGTAAATGCAAAAATACTTCCTTAAAACAGAATAAAGAAGAATGGGTGGAGGAAGTGGGGATAAAGAATCTGTTCTCTGCCAGTGTTCTTAGCTGCTCACTCATTTTTCCTTGGAACTCATGTTTTTTTTTAGTTTAACTGCCTTAGCCTGTCCTCTGCAACTTTGGTCATCAGAAGTTTGTAGTTGCCTACATTAGTAGGTAAATAGATACATTTAATTTCATAGAGCTCTTCTAGTCTTTAAATAGTCCTTAAATTATAGAAATAATTAAAATATTGTAACAAATCTATTTGTTTAATAATTTTTGTGTCTAAATATAGAAATATTTTTTATCAGATAGTTGCCCTTTCTAAAACAAAATTAAAATTAATGCTAAGTAAAAAAATAGATGAATGTCACACCATAGAGCAAACTTCTAAAACCTCTCCCTCTGGTTCTTTTCCAGACTTCCCACATCAATCACATAGCACTGTCTTTCACTCCATCTGGTTTGCCAAACACTCTGTGAATGCTAATTCAGCCTTTAGTAATTATATACTAAGAAGGGCTTTTTTCTCCACTTCTACCTAAAAGTAAAAAGATGTTTCCATACTCCTTGAGGAAGGAAAGGCTTTTAAAAAGAGTATTAAAAGAAAGCTGCAACAAACTCATATAAACTCAGCTAATAAATGGGCATGGAGGCATGTACAATCACTTAGAAGTGAATGGTGACCAAAGATAGACCAAAGGTTTGACTTGATGATTTTGGAGATTTTTTTCAACCTTAATGCTTCCAGATTCTATGATATTATGGCCAAAGCATACGTGTTCTGTAAAGAGAAATAGTTTAGAATGAGGTAATTAATATTCAATGTTCATTTAGTTAATGAATACAGTCTTGATCCTAATTTTCAAATAAATTACTAGGTTGCACATAGTGCTCTAATAATTTGGACTAGTTACTGCATTCTATGTGCATATTATTTGTTTCATTTATCTGCTGAAAGTAAAGGAATTCTTTTAGATTTTTTTAAAGAGAAAGTGAAATTAAAATCTAGTTGTTAGAGATTTTTGCTTTTCTGGAAGATAATATTTAGGTATTCTAGTATATCTATACACTTTGAAGTTCTTAGTGCCATGAAGTACTAAATTAGAAAATCTCTCAAACCACCTCTAATCAAATATCAATTTTGCATGTTTCACAAAACAACCATTGGTGCAATTTATTATCATGCCTAAATTAATGAAGACTCCAAGGACAGATGAAGTTTATAATTTTTACAATTACAAGGTCACATACGAACCATTATTTCAGAGCAGTCATTTACAATCACACTTTTCCAGGAGTAGTCTGGTTATCTGCCATAGTCTTACTCACATTAGCTTCAGTAAATATCTCCTAATTGACTTAGAAGCTCAGTTTTCAATCTTTTATGATGTACTAATTCTATTAGATACCCATCCTAGCACTTTTTTCTCTGTTTCTTCTGCTAACATGTATTTCTCCAGTTTCTCCAACCAGTTTTTCTAGACCCTTATTTTCAGGAGCCATCCTTTCATATGGCTATGCTTTGGGAGTTTTCAAATGTTATCATAAGTTCCTAGTAAGAAAGGGTATCCAAAAAAAACCCTTCACCTTTACCCCAGGAATAATAAACCTGTCATTTCTCTATTGTCAGGCAAAGTAATCATATTTCTCTGCTGAGGTGCATATCCCCCCACCACCCCTTGGGCTGCTTAACAATTTTAGGAATGCTTGTTAGGCTCAAGCCTTGATTAATGTGTCTTTATGCAGTTAAGCTCTCCTTCAGATCATTGGAAACACTGTCTGCTCCCAGAATTTCTGTTGTCTAATGAGGTCCTGTTTCCTAACAAAGAGCATCCCTAGGCTTCATGTAAACCGTTCTAGACTGATCCTAGTCTGATTTTACTTTGTGTGCTTTATGCATAGAGTAATACAATGAACTGTATCATCAAACTTTGTGCTTTTGCAAATTTATATTTAACCTGCTTTTGTTGGTATTTTGATCGGTGTTTCTCTAAGTGACCTAGACCACTCGTTCACAACGGTCTCTCTCTTACCTTTCCCTTTTCAGACATTTCTTTCAACTTGCTAATGACCTACAGTGCTGCTTTCTCATTGTCACCTATTTAATTGAAAGTCTTTTTTAGCAGTTAATTTCACTTTAGATATCTCAGTAGCTGATTTCTTGTTGTAAAAGTCCCTGACTGTAATTGCCTTTCTGTCCTTTGATTAAAGCAGCTTTCATACCCTAAATCAGTGCTGGTGACTTGTCCTGCAATAAGCTCAATGACATCATTACAACACCTTCTCTTTTCCCTGCAATCTCATTCAAAGGTTCTTTTACTGAGTATGTTCTATAGACATTCTTTGTTTTTCCCTGTTTTAATAAATTTGTCAGATACACTTCTTCCTAACAGCCTGAGATGAGCCTGGAGCTGTAAGTTAGCATGAATAAATCTTCTATTGCTCTTATGCTTCCCTTTTGGACGCAGTAACTGGCCACTATGAGGCAAAGGCAGTTTCATAGATATAAAACTTCAGCTGCAAGTGTAATAATCTCACTGAAGTACCCTCACTGCCCTCTACTCTGACCCTACAACGTTCTCCCACCAGGCTCAGCAGTAAGGACTCAAGACCCATACAAAAGATGCAGCATGAGAATTCAAGGGGAAGAAAGAAAGGATCAAGCCTCCTGCACCGAGTCTTAGATCTCTTCTCCTCCATGCCAGTTTCTTCTCAAAGGATGCTGTGTTGTTCCTAGATAAAAGTACACTATAAAAACTCTTTTTTTTTTTTAGCAAGGCTTACACTGACTTGCTTCCCATGTCAGTTCCCCAAGTACAGCTGAAGCCAGTTACAGTTTTCTATTGCAGCTCTAGAGAGCAGTCAAGACCAGACAGATCAAAGTATTTTCACAGTCCTTCTTTCAAACTGTCTTTCCCCATTTCTTAGTCTTGATCTGAACATCTTACTCAAGACAGCAACATAGATAGTTTTTCACTATGGAAGTACTTGACACAATTTGACACATGTTTCTTTAATGACACAGAAGAATAAATATTTTATATCAAAGACAAACCAAGGCCAAATCAGAATTCAGTAATTCTTTATATGACATCTATAACACATATTGACTAAACAATATTCTCATAGTGCAAGGGTATTTTACTTGACCTAGGTGTGATCAGAAAGGAAAAGGATACAGAAAGGTGATCTCATTTTCTTTATCATATGTATTGTATGTAGCTTTTTGCTTCATGTGTTGAAAACATAAAATCATAGAATAGCTTGGGTTGGAGAGACCTTAAAGAACTAGCTCCAACCCCCAATAATGACTACAATGATAAGACATTTAATGATAAAATTTATAATGATTATAATGATAAGACATAACTCGTTCCAAATTATTAGTTTCAGGCCAGTGTCTCCAGGTATTAAATATCAATAATTTCCTATTTTGTGTAGGTAGGTAGGTTAGATAGTCAATTATCCATAGACATTGTTTTGGTTTCCATGGTTACTCAGGTGATTCTGGCACTTTTCTTCCACACCATTGGTTGCCACGGATACAAGTTGTCATCAAATACAGCAGCTACAAGTCATGATTGCAGGGGTATAGTCCTCCTGCATGCTGAACATATATGCAATATATCTTGTTTGACACAGCATTTGAATCCTGAGGGTGTAATCAGTGGAGTTCTTTGAGTTAACCAAGTTAATAAATTTGTTATAAAAGGAAAGGATACTTACCAAATATAAAATGGATATGACATGGCTACATTGCCTGAAATAAAGCACTTGAGTACCTTCTGGCAAAAGATAGGAATATCCTGATCCTAACTGTATTATAAAATTCCAACCCAGACCAACAAAAACTGAATCAGAGAAGAGTGGTTTCTACAGTTAAAGTCAATATTATCTTACCAATGGGGAAAATCTCCTGCACTGTAGAATAGGTACTTGTTAAAAAGAATCCACTGTATTTGCAAATGTCTGCTGCAATATGTGAGCTGACAAAATGAGACCAAACAACCTATAAATGAAAAAAGAGATAGAATAAGAAGTACACCAAACTAGGTTTACGTTTCTCTGCTCACGAAATTGCAAGAAGAGCTTTACGTGAGCACTAGTATGCCTAAGGGCCTAAACTAGAAGGAAATGCACAGTAGACAGTTAACCTGTATTCAGAAACTGAGCCTTTAATGATCTCCATCAGATAGCATGGAAAAAATAAATGCTATTTGTAATTTTGCAGTCCACATATATTAAAAAAATAAACCCCTGTATTTTCATTAGAACAAAGTTCACTAAGATCAAAGCTTTAAGTTATTTCAAATGGAAAAAAATAAGACTACCTCTACTTTTCAGATATAACAAACAACTTGCTGAAAATTACTAACTTCTTATCTTGTAAAAACTCACAAAATATTACAGGGTGCTATAGCGCATTATATCATCCTAGTTGCAATAATATTTATTCTTTAATAGACAGTATAAAGTATAATCTAGAAACCTTTCTGAATATTATTGCTGTCTGAAATGACAGATCACATTTCTGAAGTAGAATATGAATCTGAATAAAAAACACTTTTCCCCCCATGAAAGAGTAATTTTTTAATAGATGTTCACTCTCTGCTGTAAATTCTAGTAATCCTGAGAATTAAGTGTCAAAATAAAAAATTGAATTGTTTTCTTCTGTCTTGATATTTTTGGGGATCTATGTTTGTAAATTGATATCTCTTTATTTGTTTTTTATAATATAATTAGTAATTATATTTCTTCTGTCAAATTGCCTCCTCTCTCTTTTAAACAGACTTTAGCAACTTATATTGAATTCTGAGTTTTGAGTTTTGAGTTTGCTAGCTGATTAAGAATGCTAGTCATCAGATGTGTAAACATCTCCATGGAGAGATTTGCAAATTCATAATCATCATACTTAATTTAGGACCAAATTAAATAATATTAACTATAGTTGAGGAATGACTTCTTAAGTTACCAGTATTATGAACCAAAGGCATTAAAATTACAAGCAGAATTCACTAGGATGCTGCAAGCCTTATGTGAACACTGGACCTCAAAACAGTGCTAATCGAGCAGAAAACATTCTAGTAACACTGTCAAAAGTGTTGACACAAAGTATGGAGATAAATCTCTAGGCTTGACCTGAACACAGAAGTTAAATTGGAATGTTTAGCTCAAACATTAGCAAGATTTTGGGTCCACGATTTTCATGTGACTTGCCATGAACTGGTCAAAATCACCTTTCTAGAAGACTTGCACTCTTATCCATAGAACATGCTTCTGTGTGTTGGAAAATGGCTTCATGGAAACAAAAAAATATACTGCAGAATTTCAGCAATACTGAAAAGAATTTGTGTAAAGCAATATGATGCACTGTGCCTGTCTAGGGTAAGTTCAGGATATCAGACTTTTCTGATGCCTGTTCTGAGTCACTTATTTGACAATTCAACCTCCCTATGCTCTGTTTGAGTTTTTTTGAGGATACCAAACCGTAAGTGTTTGAAGCATTAGAGCTCTGTAACTTCTGCCAACAGATGGCACAGAAACTAAGAGCTAACACAGGGTCAAAGGGAACTTGGATGCTCAAGGACTAGAAATACACAGAAATACCACAATCAGCTCACAAGCACTGAGACAAAACCAGCTGGATGCTGGGCAAACGTAAAAGCTACCATGTATATTTTTCCCTAGCTGTCTGATTTGGGCAAAAATACAGGACAGGGTACTGCACTAAATGAACATTTGGCTTGACTGTGTTTATGTAAGAAACCCTTGACATGTAGTTTTAACAATCAGCTCTCCAACATAAAAGAGAGTAAGTATGAGTGTTACATGAAAGATTCGGCTCAAGATAAAACTACATGTGAGATACAAAAACACTGAAGCTCATCCTGCATAATTGGAAATAGCCTGGATTTTCCGTTCTGAGCCCTACACATCTCCCTGTAACTATAAACAGTACAGTGATATGGTTATAAAAATGAACCATGATGACACCATTTCTATTTTCAAAAGCCTCTATCTGCTTTAATTTCCCTGTTCCAGTCAGCTATTTCTTTTAGGAAGGCTGGTATTGCAGTACAATTTTCAGTTGAGTACCTTTGTCACCATGGGCCAAAAAAGCAGCAGGACCAGTCATTTTATTCTAATTTGATGTGTGCAAACTATGTCAGTGTGTTTAATTCCTCTGTTTTCTACTGGTGACTTGTTTATAAGGACTAATTAATGCTACGGGGACCAACTATTTATTGCAGGCAACAACAATAAACTTTCAAAACACAACGGGAGGACAGCTGGAGGGATCAGAGGGGTAAGAGCCCCTCTCACCTCCTGTTTCACCACATACCCTTTCCTCCCCTCTCACCTTGCTGGGGACTGCTGGCCTGGCCTTGCTGGGCATTGCACAGTGCCCTCAGCTGAGGCAGGGGGCTCATCCTGCTCCTGCAAGAGGGTGCTCATGACTTATAGCCACAGTCATGGGCATGCCTCTGCTGCAGGAGGTCATGGCATCACATGAAATCACTAAGAACATCCAAATTGAAGAGAGGAACAGACTGTGAGAAGTAGCCCATCCTCCTTGATCAGGAGCCCTGGTCTCCTCCTGCCTCAGTGGACTGCCCAGGTGTAAAGGAAAGTCATATCTAGACACAGGCCTTCATTATTTTTGGCTACATGAAGGGAAACCATGATATGACAACTGAAATAAAATTTTAAACAACCTATACTTAACATACCCAGAAAGCTTCTAAGGAGTAACTTGGCTTAGAAACATCATTGTAAACATCTCATGACAGCTAAGACAGAAACTCAGTATTTGATTTATTCATTTATGTTCCCAAATAACTAAAAGCTCATAAAATCCTCAGATACATATTATTTTTTATGGAACAGCTCTCAAACATTCCAGTCATAAAGTGTATTTGTGGTTTTTTTTTTGCTTGGTTGAGTTTTTTTTTCTTTGTGTTTTGGTGTTTTTAGGGGGGAAGAGTTGGGTTTTTGTGGTTCTGTTGTTTTGGTTTCGGTTTAGTGGGGCTTTTTTGGGGTTTTTTTGTTTGGCTGGTTTGGGTTTTTTTCATTTTGAAAAGCTTTTTGTTTACTTAGATTTCCAAGGGAATGATGATAGAGAAAAGTGTGTTTTAACCTTGTTTATGGTTTCACATTGCCAAACTGTGCCTTTTATATTTGTTTTTTTACACCTTTAACCTATGTGGGTTTTTTACAAGGAATGAATCTGATGTTAAATTAAATTACTTGGTCCAGATTAAGTGATAGGGAATGTTTCATTGCTAAGAACTGGGACTGTGATTTAGGTGATAGCAGTGGTATGAAATCTGGAAGTCTAATTATTAGGGTCATATGATGAAGAAAAAGACAGTCTAGCTAAGACTCGCAATCTCAGTTCATATTTACTGCCATTTTTATGGAATTGCTTCTGCACCAGCTGTGTCTCTACACCTGTAACTTTGACAAAGCAAGTGTTCCCTGTTCTCCTACATCTGGTTGTGAGTGACAATGCCAGCAAAAGCAAACAGTGCTCTCAGTTTTTATTTGCTTCACATTCTCTTCGTTCTTGCTGAGAGGAAAAAAAAACCATGAGGTTTGCTTTCATCACTTACATCTCCTATCCTTCCCTGGGAGCTGCAGCCAAAGGATTCATGGGGAAGGTGAAGACAGGGGGTAGGATTTTAACATTCCTAAGGATCCCTGAGAAAGGGAAAGCAAGATAAACTCATGAAAAGAAGCACCATTACATTTACATGCCCTTCTAGATGATGGCTACTTTTGTTTCTCTGTGTACCTTCTGGACTATTTTGAAAGAAAAGAAAAATGCTATTAATGGCTGATGTTGTAGGACAGGTTTTTAATTTGGAGAAGAAATAAAAGAAAAAAGAGTTTTCAGAACTTTGAGTGACTTAGCATCATGCCTAAGCTGCAGATCCATCTCTACTGCTGACTAACTGCGCCCTCCTTTGATCAGTAGTGCTTCTTCACCTTTGAGTGAGTGAGTGAGTGAGTGGGGATGTAATATTTTTATTAGATACAAGCAAAGTCATAACACTTTGTAAGAGACAATTCATTTTTCTAATAGCAAAGACAGGCAAGAAGAAGATTATATTTGGGGCAATTAAGTGGTTAGTCATTCTTCCAGAATGAGACAATCTTGCATACAGCTTTTAAAAATCTTTTTGAACTACAACAAAGGAGTCATATTATTAAAAAAAAAAAAAAAAAAAAAAAAAAGCATAAATGCTGAATGTTTTACTGACTACTGAATATTGAGCAAGCACACAAAGCTTTAATTAAATACATTTTAAACCACTTAATAAGTACCAAAATTACTGACAGTCAAGCGACAGATTTGTAACATTTGTAACAATTTGTAACAATTGTAAAATTTGTAACAATTTACCTCTTACATTGATGTAAAAAGCAAAATAACTGCTGAATATGGCAACTCAAACTGGTAAGATGACGCTATAAATATTTAACGTTATAAAAACAAAAATAACAAAATAAATAAAACAATAACAAAAATTATAGATAATAAATTAATAATTATAATAGTTAATTAAATAATAAATAATTTACAATTATATATTATATATAATAAAATAAATAACAAAAAATAACACAATAATAACCTTATATAAATAACTTAACAAAATATTTATTAGGCTATAACTTAGAATTCGAATTCTTTTCCTGAATCACTGATATGATATCATGGAAACTACCCGTGCCGAAGGATTTACACAAACATGGAATACAAGAATATGCAGTGATTATCTCTTATTGATAATCAATAACAACAATAATATTGTTGATATTATTATAATATTATTGATAAAATTATGTACTATCAGAAGCATTATTTTATTAATACTTTGATTAAGGTATCAAAAAAAGCAACTTCTGAGAATCCAGGCAAATCTTTAAACATTTCTAAATGAAGATAGCTTGAAATTACTAAAACAGAAGATCTATAACAAAATAAGGAAATGTTAAACAACTGTGAGGTAAATAATAATTAGATGGATTTTTTTGAAAAAGGGGGAGAAGCAAAACCACAGTAATAACAGGAAGTCATTTTATCATGATTAACAGTATTCCTCTAAAGAACATTTATGCTGTTAGCTATTGAAAGTAATCTGATCTTAACTGTAGAAAATAATCTGAAACTGTGAGTGACAAAAACTTGTTTACAAAGAGGCTGTCATTTCAGTAAGGCTTAGAAAATGGGAGGCTTAAATGGAAGATGCAGTAGGCAGGAATGTTGTTACATTACAATTGAAATGAAAGTAATATCGCATCTGCAACAACCCATGGTAAAATCATTACTCTGTCATTATTTACAGATTCATGCATACTTGACAAGAAATGGACTTAATAACATACAGAAATGTTGCAAAACTACAGTTTTGATTAAGGAAAAGGGAAGTGCCTAGATAAAATATACTTTAACAACAGAAAGAAGGAAAGGATTACACCATGTCACTCTAACCTTTTGCACTCTTACTGGATTTCCCGATACTGCCACTGGTAGGACAGAGAAGCCAATAAAAATCTACTCAGACACAATTTCTCAAGGCAGAAGCTTTACCTGGGCTGGCAGTAGAAATGACATGTAAGAACAACTGACACAGGGGACAAATGCAGCCAAGGGGAACTCACCTCATTCCAGCTTTCAAAAGCTTTTGCAACTATTGATGAATTTTAAAAAAAAAAACAAAAACCCAAAACTGTCTCAGATGAAGATGAATACTACTCTCTTTTTCAGTGTTGATAGACTCTTGAAACAGACAAAGATATTTTACCTATTTAAATGGGAGGTGGGAAAATGTTATTTTCAGAAAAGTGCAACACAATTTAATAAGTAATGTGACCTAAGTGGCAAACAGATGTCACCGGGAAAACTTCTGCAAAGCTGGTTTAGCAAACCAGTTGAAAAGGGGAAGGCGAGTAGGGTGCAGGGTGACTGGAAGGTCTGCACCAGCCCCCTGTGGTAGGAGGAACCTCCTGTATTTCACCATAATGTTGTGTTATGCCTCAGGTCAGGGCTTCCCCGACACAGCAAGAAGGTGCTCATAAGGTGCACTTGGCAGTGATAGAGGGTGCATGTCAGAGGCAGACTCCAAAATGAACCTGGATATCTGACACTGAGTTAATTGTCCTGGGTGTTGACAGCTTCACAAGACTTTTGTCTGATCAAATAAAAGCACT
Source organism: Parus major (assembly GCF_001522545.3). Lineage (NCBI taxonomy): Eukaryota > Metazoa > Chordata > Aves > Passeriformes > Paridae > Parus > Parus major. The sequence continues at coordinate 58,254,439 of NC_031769.1, forward strand.
TACTGTGGGAAGGCAGCTGGAGGTAACCAGATCAACATTTATCTAGAAGGCTACATTTTTAAGTTTCAATAATTTTCAGATGGCATTATAGCATGCTAAGACTATTATTTTTGGAGGATTAAGCCTATTAATTTACCGATTGTATGAAAGGCAATAATTGGCTCAGCAAGAAAATGCCTTCTTAGCCTTAGTCATCTGCAGCAAACCTGCCTTCATGATGTGTTTTGCCATTTCATAGCATTTCTGGAGTTTGCAGACTAGCAGCAGAACAGGCACCAGGTGCTGCTGCTGCTGGGCTTTTCAAACAGGAGCTCTTTGCTCCGAATCCTTTGTGTTTGCATAGGAGCAACTGCTTCTTGATCATTCAGTGGAGAAGACAATCTGGAAAGTCAAGGACACTGGATCAGCTACCCCTGTGCAGGGAAAGCAAATAGGGACAGTTATTGCTTTCAGCCTTTTCACCCTGTTTTAGTTAAAATAGTGGGAAGAAGCTCCTGACAGAACATGCAGAAGACTTGTCCCTAAGCCTGTGCTGTGCTAAGGAGCCTTTTGCATACCTGCACAGATCATTCAAAAAGTGCTAACACTGAGTGAATAATCCTTCCTGCAGAGAAAATAATTTCTAAAAAAATGATGCCACTATATCTGGTGGCAGTCAGTAAAACTAAGATCACACAACCATATGAAGCATTGGAGGACAATTTTCTTCTCCCACTGAGTGAATAAATCGAGTCCCAGCGCTGGCAGGAAGGCTTCAAGGCATGACAAATGAGGCTGCCACAAAGGAAAGATATCCAGGCTTCCTCTCTCTGCACATACATCCTCTTCCAAGTCAAGTAGACTTGGTCACCAACAGAAATAATTTTTCTCTACCTTTTGTGTTGTTATTAGGACATTTTTTTAGGAATCCACACGACACCTTTTTACTTCAAATAAGTAGACTCAGTCTCTCTAAGCTGGCCAAAACAGACAACATGCAGAAATCACAGAAACTGTGGAATCAAAATTGGCACAAGAACATGGGAGGGGCAGGGGGGGAAGTCAACAGACAGTTCCTTTACATTCTTTCATATATATTCAGAAGCAATCCACTATTAGGTTCTGAGATATCATTCCTTAATTTAGAGAGCAAGCATATGAGTCACGACCTTCCCATAGTGTTGAAGACATAAGTAGCTTCAGAAAATACCATAACAGACCATTGTTGAAAACAGTTTGGTAGGGTGAGAATCAGACAAAGAGGTAAAAGCTGTTGTTCACTCAAGAGATTACATTTTTACATCTTTAAAATGGTTTCTTTTTTTTTTTCTTCATCCTGTAGTACCTGCAAAACACTACCCCAAGTCAAGCACTGGCAATTCATTAAAGACTGAGCAGAACTTGGCAATACAGGAGCATCACTAACAGGTGGAACAGAAGTTCTGGGACCTTGATAGACTGGTGCAAAGCAGCATGAAACCTTTAAAAGTTTGAAATGCACTGCTCTTTTTGTTTTCTTTCACTTAAACATGAAGTTGCTTACTTTAAAATGTTGCTGAGGCGGATATACTTAAATCACTTCTCTATGTCACATGGACTTTGGTGTTGAGTAGAAAAATGCCTTTTTCCAAATCCAATTGGTCTATTATTTTAAAGTGCAGCTGTAAAAATCTAAGACACAATTAAACCATTTCTGCATGCCCTGACTGCAAACAGAAAATGTGAATGTGGCAAGGATAGAGCAAAATCAAAGAGAAATGCTAAATGTTTTGTTGAAAAGCTGTTCTCCATAAGCTATGGGTTCTCTTGCAGAGGCTTCCAACAGAGGTATTTGTCATTAGGATGTGGGACTTCGCCAGATGAGCAGCATTGGCTCCCCAGCCCAACATTTATCAGAAAATTGGAAAGGTAAGGATCAGAGGGAAGGTAGAATGAGGATGTGTGAGCTGGGGAGCATGCCCCAGGGCAGCTCATGTCCCACAGGTGCTGGCCTGCTGCAATAGCCCAGCAGTGACGTGTCCCCAAAACACTGCACGTGGAAACAGAGCAGCGAAAAGCTGTGCAAGCAGCAAAAGCAGGGAGACCTGCACGCAGGGATTGGGTGTGGGATTCCACCTTCGAGGCCCCTTGGCAGACCAACAGCAATACCGTGGTCGCCTGTCGGACGCTGGTACCCAAAGGGGCGTGAGGCAGAGGGCTCGGCTGCATTTCCTCTAGAGCTTCTTGGCTCAACACCTTCAGACCTTTGCCGAAGGTCTTCAGACCTGGGAGACCTCTCGCTGCTCTATCTCCAGGTCGCGTCCATGGAACAGTAAAAGCCCTGTCGGTGCAATACCGTGGAAGGTGCCACGGCTCCACCACGGAGCACAGCAGTGGGAGCGGGACCCCTCGCCAAAGGGGCTGCGCCTCCCGCTCGCCCCCTCCTCAAGATGGAGAAGCGGCACCTCCTCGCCTTACTGCCGGCAGGAGCCCCCTTCCACTCCCTCCTGGGATGGAGCTGGACCAACCCCACCTCCCCGCCGGGGGCCGCCTCCCA